>NC_134540.1:99773738-100073738 GCF_050624435.1 Tenrec ecaudatus
TTTGTTTTTATGGGTTAGTTAATTTCCCTCTCAAGACATATTTACTCTTCTATGGAGCAAACTTACTTCACATCTATCTATTAAAAATGAACTCAAAATTCCTAATTAACTTAAATGGTATACATAATTGTACCTTTATTAGCTGTTCGTCCCACAGCAAAACCCTGAGAGAAACCATCATAGCTCTTAAGGATTTGTTAAGCTGATCCTTATTCCTACCCTCAAGGAACAAATATGCACAGGCAAAGATGGACATATACAGGTTACACTAAGACGTTATAAAACACAGGTTGAACATATTTCACAAAATATATGTGAAGATCAACAGCAAGTGGGGCAGTTAGAGGCCATGAGTCTAAATTCTGCATCTGCCATTGACTGAGATTTTATTTGTGTTTTTACATTTTTATGTTAATTCCTTTCACAATCACCTTTTAAACTATGATTGACTGCATGTGGTTTATCTTTTATCATTCTATCTCAAAGAATCTAAAGGTATGCCATGCAATGGGCTGGACATTGGGCGAAGTTTTGAACCAGTTTGGTGATTCAAAAATATGAATTCCCCTTTGGGAGGAAGATGAGGCTCTCTGCTGCCCTAAAGATTCATAGTATTGGAAATCCAAGAGGCAACTCTACTCACAAGACTATTAAGGGTCAGAATTGACTTGATGGTAGTGGGTTTGGGTGTGAATCCTCTATCCTACAACCTTTAACCCAGAATTCTGAACTTCTAGTCTATAGTTGGATAATGACTTGAATTGTTCTCAGGGTCCCTGATGGCTTGCAAGCAGTTCTCAACCTGTGGGTAGCGACCCCGTTGGGGGTTGAATGACTCTTTCACAAGGGTTGCCCGATTTATAACCATAGCAAAATTACGGTTATGAAGTAGCAACAAAAATAATTTTATGGTTGGGGGTGTCACCACAACATGAGGAACTGTATTAAAGGGTCACGCATTAGGAATTTGAGGACCACTGGAGTGGCTATGCATTGGTCTGTGATCTGCAGTTACCAGTTCAAAGATGAAAGAAAGGTGGGTTTTCTACTCCTGGAGATAGTTTCTATCTCAGAAATCCATAGGGCCATTTCTCCCTACTGGGTTATTATGAATTGGCATCAACTCCGTGGTATTGCATTTGCGTGTTTAGTTAGTTGGTTGGTTGGTTTCGGTTTTGTATTATGGTGCCCAGGCCAAAATTTTTCTAGTGACGTTAGGAGATTTTTTATTTGTAAAAGTAAATAGTTTTAACCACCAAATGTGCTAGTCAGGAAAGGGATAACTAAAATAAAGTTAGGTACATCACTGACATTGTTGGCTGTTATACCAACAATGAACCAAAATGAAATAAAATGACAGTGTAATTTTATTGATTTATAGACTCTATTGATCCAGATAAGTAGCCAGAAAGAACAAGATGAAAATCAGAAATACAAACTAAACTCAATAGTACTTATAATAGGTTGAATGAACATTTTTTGGGGTATTTACTCATTGTATACAATTTCTGCCCACAAATATCCTAATAAAAACTCCCTCAGAAATAAGTATGAAAGAATATATTAGTCCTCATTAATAATACATCTCTAAAAGTGAATTGGGACTTAACCAACAAGGAATTTAGAAGTAGTGATAGAATATAATAATTACTAATTTTAAAAATAGAAAATATCAATAAAAATAGGAAGCAATTTTTATATAGGATTAAAATGTTATGTACATATTATGAATTTTATTTTAATAAAATGGCACTATGTTTTAAAAGGGCTAAATAATTTGAATTTTCTTTAATATCTATCTCACAATACTCATATATGAATACAAATGTGTGTATACACATACAAGTGTGCGTACTCTTTTTATCCTAATTATAGAGGTAGAGATACTTTGGAAGAGATAAGCAAATATCTTAAAATTATATTATAGCTGAGCACACGGAGGAAGCACGAAGTTTAAGTCTAACAGATACCTTTTTCAGTTGTTTACCTTTAATCTTTTATCATATAATATGTGTGTCTGTATATTTTTCTTTGGAGTTACATAGAACTTGGGTTGTTGGGTCATATCTATGTGCACTTAAAACACGCTACTGGTGTCATTGTAAGAAAATATGGTTATGCCCACAAGTTTTGTATCATTTTCAATTGAAGGGGACTGCTTTAATGCTTTAATTTAAATGTCTTCTGTTTATTGCTTTAGTTTAAATGTTTCCTGAGGCAGAAATTTTTATATGCTTATTGAAAAATCTATACAACCTATGCATTACTGACTCACATCCTTTGTCAGAATGTATTGCTTTAAAAATACTTTCTTTAGGCCCTCTTTACAAATAATGACTACTGATTGCTTTAAATGTTGCAGTTAATTTATTTCAGGCTGCTTTGACATTTCTTAGGAATACATGAAAAGGTATCAATATTATAAATTAAATCTTTACCACTGATTCTGTATGCCTCTATTTCTGAGGTCCCCCACCTCCATTTATTTAACCAAAATGATAACTTATTTCAAACTCTAAATAAAATCTTGCCATCTCTCTACATCATTATCCTTAGCTATTTATGTGGTTTTTTTCCCCTTTACATTAAGTAATTAGTTTAAAACAGCTATGGGAAGACTTCACAAGCTTTTGTAAGAGTTAAAGGCAACAGAGTTACATACTGCTATATACTAATCCTGAAATCACTATCTAAAAGTAGATACATGGATTGTCATTCAGACTGAACAAGAAGGGGAATAAGAGTGGAAATATTCCATATCTATCTATATCTATATCTATATCTATCTCTATCTCTATATCTATCTCTATATCATCTATCTCTATATCTATCTCTATCTCTATCTATATATGACAGAAGATACTCCTGTGTGTACATTTACTTTTACTTCTAATTCATCAGTGAATGCAGTGGAACATACAGGGAATAAAATTATCAAAATTTAGACATAGCCAAACACCTTGAAGGGATAAGCAGCTGAGCCTCGAGGTTCAAGGCTATTCCTAGAGGACACCAAGGTTAATTGGCATAGCACAATCCACAAAGACAATGTTTTACATCCTACTTTCATGAATAGTAACTGGGATCTAATTGTTCATTATAGGTTATCAAAGGTGAAATTATTGGTCTCTCCCTGTCAGAGCATATAAGGGTCATGAAAATCAAATAAACCCTTAGTCCAATGAGCCATGAACCATCAGTATCCAGGACACTGAGACCAAAAGAATCAGCTGCTGACTGCCTATTCATGGAGGAGACTTAAAATCTTACTTATAAAGATTAAAATACACAGTGTTCAGTATGGATCGCAACTCAATGGAAAAATAAAAAACAAAATCCTAAAAACTGGACCAATAAACACTATTATTATAAACAGAATAAAGACAGAAGTTATTGATGATTTCATTCTACTTAGATCTGAAATAAATGTGCATAGTAGCAGCAGCGAAAAGAATCAAATAAAAAATGTCTTTTGCAAAATACCTCTTTCAAGTGTGTATAAGCAAAAATGTCACTGAGCCTGTGGTATTTTTAAATGCCTCATGCTCATGGAAAGCTAGATGATGCAGAAGGAAAATTAGAGATGAGTTAATGTATTTGAATTATGATGTTGGTGAAGAGTCTTAAAATTAGCATAAGGTTCGAGCAGAACACACAATCTAGGAAGAGGTACAGCTAGATTGCCTCGGAGAAGTGAGAATGGCAACATTCTCTTACATACTTTGGACATTTTGTCACAAGGAGCAGCCTGTGGTAAAGGACATTATGCTTGGCAAAGTAGAAGGCCAGTAAAAAAGAGGAACCCCTTGATAAGATGAATTGGCAGTGGCTGCAACAATGGACTCCAACATAACAATTGTGAGGATGCTGTAAGATCTGACAGGGTTGCATTCTGTTGTGCACAGGTGAGCTATGAGTCAGAATTGACTTGAAGGACTTTAATAGCAACAGTATCAGCACAGTTTTTATGCTGAAAAAGCTCCTTTTGGCTTATACTTACACAATTCAGTGAGGGTCCCACTGAACTGTTCCCCGGTGCAGTGCGGGTATTCCTTGGTCTCCCGCTCATCTGCGGGCGCCTGCAGACTCTGTGGGTGGTCTGATGACTGCTGATGTCACGTCTCTTCTTTTCTCCCGCACGCTGGCAGCCTCTGCGTTGTCAGTGCCGCACTGGGCACGAACCTGCCCGCTCTGTGTGCTGGCACCTGGGGCCCACTGCATTCTTATCAGAAAATTGAATGTCGGATGTGGTAGCTCTTCTCCCGCTCTTCTCCAGGGCTGTGACCAGTGGTGTAGCCTTTCCAGTTTTACCCGTGCTTGGTCACGCCCACTTGCTCCGCCCAAGCATGCTTGAACATAAGTACCGGTATATCTCTGGTCTTGGATCAGCAGTAAATTTATTTACAGTGCTTAGTCTGCTGTATTTTATTTTTTATTTTCTTATTAACCCCCATCTGGGCCCAGTGTTGACTATGCTTGTATAGAGAAGCCTGTGTTAGGGCTCGTTATATACATGCTGTGTTGTGCACTCACCGTGTTACTGCATGTGTTGCGTTAGCACTTCCCGTGCAGACGCAGTAACGCTGTGTACGCAGTAACGCAGCGCATACACAATGCCTCATGCACAGTATGAGCCCACCACAGACCTCTCTATGAAAAGTCATGTCATCACATTCTGGAATATCATCAGCTTGCGTTAGGCCGCCTCACACTATACAAGCTGCATTGCGTATATGCGGTAAGGCAGCATATGTAGTAATGCAGCGCATGCGGTAACACAGCGTGTATAGTATGAGCCCTAACACAGGCTGCTCCATGCAAACATAGTCATCGTCACATTCTGGAATATTATCACACCAAACTCTCCAAACCCTGAATTACTGTCAGCTCCCTTGGTGATCCAGCAGCCTTTGGGTCTCGTGGTGTCTTTTGAGTGCAAGTCTTTTGGGGGCTATCTGTTTTCCATGGTGCAGTCTATCTGTCTGGCTGCATTCTATTGCCAATTGATTTTACTTGTATAAAGGTATACTGGTAGTTGCCAGGACACCACCATTTTTACTGTAAACTGACCTCTTTTAAGAAGTATAACAGACTTATTTGGGAGTAGGACTTACGGTATATTTTGAAAATTCAATCACTATGGAATGGCATTCTTTTTCAAAGTCTTTTTTAAAAAATCCTGTTAAAAATGAATCCCAATATTTCTAATCCTGGAACAAAACAGAAACACAGGTCACAGGAAGCTGGTTTCAAACGTAAGGCTGTGTCAAGATCAGAAAGCAATAACAGGATTTCAAGTAGGGAATTTTGTGTTGTCGATAAACAAGTGAGGGAGTGGTGGAAAATGAAAGCTGACTTGGAGAAGATTCCAAAGGCAAAAGAAGCTTGACGTGGTTTAATGACTTCATATGGAGCTCTGAACACTGAATTGCATAAATGGGTTATGGAGTGTCGTCAAAATGGTTACTGTGTAACAAGCATGGCAATTCACTTATGTGTCCTTCAAATGACTAAAGACAACAAATTTAAAGCACCAGGCATTGAAAATTTTGCTGTGTCAGTAAGATGGTGTACTCACTTCATGAAAAGGTTTGCCCTATGTTTTCAACAAAGAACTAAGATTTCAAAGAAGTTGCCAAAAGACCTTGATGAAAAAGTGATGGCATTCCATTCATTTATCTTAAAACCAAGAAGGATCCATAACTATGATCTGGGAGATATTGGGAAGATGGATGAAACAATTAAGACCTTTGCAAGCAACAGAACTGTGGCAAGTTTTGGAAACAAAACTACTATTTTACTCAGGACCACAGGAAATGAAAAAAACAAAAGCCACCAAAACACTTCACGGTCGTTCTGTTATGTTTAGCTAATGGAACTAAGCTGAGGTCTGTCATTATTTTTAAAAGAAAGACCTTGCCTAAACAGGTCAAATTCCCACCTGGAATTACAGTGTGCACACATATTAAAGGCTGGATCGATGAAGATGAAACAAAAAAAATGGCTGGAGGAAATTTGGAATGGATGACCAGGAGCAGCCTTAAAGAGAAAGACATCATTGCTAGTTTGGGGTATGTTCAGAGCCCCTACATCTGATGACATAAAAAAAAAATAGGCAAATTCTTCTTAAGTTACTTTGAACATTATTCCAGGTGGGTTTACATCTGTATTGCAGCCCCCTAGATGTGTTTTTAAATACATAAACCTTTCAAAGACCATGTGTGAAAGATGTGGCATGATTGGACGTCATCTGATCAAGCCCGACTGACAAAAGTTGGAAATCTGATGAAGCCCGACATAGAAATAGTAGCAAAGTGAGTCCATGATACCTGGGAAGAGATTTCAGAAGATATTGAGGCAACCTGCCTTCAAGACATGTGGCATTAGTGATGCTATGGATGGCAGTGAAGACAGCGCTTTGTACGAGAACGACAATAGTGGTGGCGATGACTATGAACTCAGTGAGGATGAAAATGTCTATGCTGATAAACTCACACCAGCTGAAGCTGAAGCTCTGTTTGGACATACAGATGATGAGCAGGAATCCAGTTTTGAAGGATTTTTAACTCGTGTTTTAGCTTGGTGGCTGATTGAGCTAAGGTTTTTGTACTTTTAAAGTTATCATTGATACTATATAGTTTTTGTTGACCCTCTTTTCCACTTATAGAGCTAGTCTACTGTTTTTCCTTGAAATTATTATTCAAAAAAAGTTAACTTCCCAATACCTTAATTAATGTAATTTTATTGGTATCTATTTTTATTTTGAAATGTACCAGTAGCTGCAGCATTTCCCACCCTAGGCTTATATTTGAGTCAATAAGTTTTCCAGTTTCTTTTGTGGTAAAATTAGGTGGCTTAGCTTAAATTCAGGTTGGCTGATACTCGAGTGTATATGGTGTTTGGTCCTCTATAGATCACATGTCCACTTCGACAAAAGATTTGAGTACAGTCAGTAAATTCTGGACTCCAGTAGCATAATTGCTATGTCTGTAGTTCTGAATGACTAGAAAATGCTGACTTCTTTCATCAATTTTCAAAAATAAAAGGCCTTCTGTATAAATTATAATGCATTGTGAAAAATCCTAATATCCTCCTAACTGGACCAATAGGTAACATCATGATTAACATACAAAAGAGTGAAGTTGTTGAGGATATTGTTTAGCTTTGATCCACAACTGATGATTTGGAAGCAGCATTCAAAAGATTCAAGGACATATTTTATTGGATAAATCTACTGCACAATACTTTAAAGTGTTGAAAAACAAGGATGATATTTTAGGAACTAAGGTGTGTCTGACCCAATCCATGCTAGTTTCAGTCACCTCATATGCATATGAAAGTAGGACACTGAATACGCAAATATGAAGAACTAATGCATTTGAAATATAGTCCTGGCAAAGAACATTGAAAGTACCACAGAGTACAAAAAGAACCAACAAATCGGTTTAGAAGTGCAGACAGAATGCTCCTTGGAAGCAAAGATAGGGAGACTTCCTCTCATGTACTTTGAACATGTTATCAGAAGAGACCAGCCCCTGGAAGGGGACCTCATGCTTGGTAAAATAAAAACCAGTGACAAAGAGGAAGACCTTGGATAAGATAGATTGACATAATGAGTGCAGAAATGGGCTCAGACATAGTAACAATCCTGAAGATGAAACGAGGTTGGGCAGTGCTTAATTCAGTTGTACATAGGGCTACTATGAGTCAGAACCGATTCAATAGCACCGAACATAAACAAAGATTTTAGATTCTTAGAAACAAGGTATAGTTCTATTCTGCTATATATAAGGTAGTCTGGATAATTTCAGTGGCTGGGGCTTAAGGTCTAGGGCTTTTTATAATTATTACTGGGGCCTCTTACAGCTCTTATCACAATCCATACATATACCCATTGTGTCAAACACATCTGTATAAATGTTGTAATCATCTTTTTCAAAACATTTTCCTTCTACTTGAGCCTCTGGCATCATTCCCTCCCTCCCCATAGCCCCTTGATTATATATATAATATATATATAGTCTTACACCAACCACTGTCTCATACAAAATGGGTGCATAAGCAAATGTGGAGAAGAACTGATGGTGCCTAGCTATAAAAAGATAGAGCATCCGAGTCTTAAAGGCTTGAAGATAAACAGGTGGTCATCTACATGAGAAGCAACAAAGCTCATGGAAGTAGCACGCCAGCCTGTGTGATCATTAGGTGTCAATGGGATCAGGTATTAGGCATCAAAAATTCAAAATAATAAACAAACCAAAAGCATATCAATAGAAATGAGCGGAAGGACAGAGTGGAGACCCAAAGGTCAAAGTAGTCAATTGGACACCCCCTCTCCGAAGGGCTACAGGAAGAGAAGAGCCAGTCAGGGTGCAGTATAGCACCAATGAAACACACAACCTTCCTCTAGTTCTTTAATGCTTCCCCCACCCTCATGACCCCAATTATATATAACCATGACCAATTCTATATTACCATGTCCCCAATTTTATATTAAAAATCCAGCTAGACCAGAACATATATATTAGTACAGACAAGAGCTCAAAACAAAGGGAATCCAGAGCAGATAAACCGCTCAGAACCAATAAGGGGAGTGGTGATTCTAGGAGGGTAGGGGTGTGGGGGAGTTAGGGGGAATTGATCACAATGATCAACATATGGACCCCTCCCAGGAGGATGGACAACAAAGGGCTCAGGGCATTTATTTGGCCTCATTCTTCTGTCCAGGAATTGATAGTGGTTATAGTGATTACTGCGGTCAGCAACTAAACAAAAAGTCGGTAGTCCAAACGCACCCTTCTCTCTTCCAGAGAGAACCCAGCAAGACCTATACCCTGGCACACGTTCTGTGTGGCATTTCTATTCTTTTCCATAGGGTTACAATGAGTTTAAATCAACTTTAGAGCAGAGGATTTGGTTTATTCTCCATTTCTTTGTTTTCTTAAGTAACTTTTCAACAAATTAATTATGCATTTCCTGCTAGAATTCCTACCTAAGGCAGTCAGAAATGCCTCACTAAAATTAAAAGGCAATATGAATGAAAGCAGTGGCAATTTATTATGATTCCTATCTCTCCTTGAGTTGGAGAATTAAAGAAAACTGTGTCCTGATCTACATTCTGAAACATGAAGCCTCGAGTTGATTTTGGGTGGGCTGGCTGCAAACAGGTAAACATAAGCCCATATACTTGAGATGATCTCAGATCATCTTTTCTCTCTATGTCTAACAAAGTATTTACTGGAAAAATTTATAATTAAAAATGAAAGGATAGACTAATAACTCAATGCAATAAAATTTATACACATATAAATACTAAGAAAGCAATACTTTCACAGTTTTCATAACTGCATTTGGTATTTCCCATAATAATATATGCTATAAATTAAGTGAATGATCAATTTAATTTAATGAGTAACCTCATTATAATATTTTTATCTATGGATGGAAGCAATAATTGACTGATTCACGAGTAGAAATAAAAGGAGTATTTGTGGCTCCATACAGAGAATTAAAAAAATTGCTTATTTACTCACCATTGGATTATTCTTTCCCTTAATAAACTCAAGATATCCATAAATTCTTTGAACTGCTATTAGAATGGATGATGATTTGTAGCAAAATTAATATAGAAAAAGGGATGACTTGATTGCTTATTTAAAAAGTCATGAATAGATTTCAGATAATTCTCAAATGAATGGGTTTTATATCAGGTTAATTTTGGCAGCAAATGGCCACAAATACAGCATTGAGTGGAATGTAAAACATTGTAAAGGCTTTGGAAGAGAACCAAGAATAATTTTACTAAGGTCCACAGGACCAAAATGGAAGACAATACCTCAGTATTTTTTACAATAGTACAATTTGACACCGGCTCTCATGTTTTCCATAATAGCTGTACCCATGAGACTTTACCCTTATTATTATAGCACAACATCTTACTATTTTCAAATATATTTCAAGCAGATAAAAGAAAAGGACATATTAATTCCTGAAAAGAAACATGCAATAATAAACCTGGTGGAATCTCTCCCCTTAATGCCTGTCTGTGTATTCTACTAATCTATACTTAACTGCATTTAAATGCATTTTAATCTGCATTAGTATTCAACTTCCAGAAAGGATAATTATGTGAACCTCTTATCTGAATAACCCTGTTATCTGAATTAGGTCATGTTTCTCTACATGCATCATTTACATTGAGAACTCCCCATCCTTATCTAAATCCTTATTATCAAAATTAAGTCCTGACCTTTCCATTTTTCTACCTGAAGTTTAACTATATCAGAATTAGTACTATCTGATTTATGAAAATCGGGGGGAAAGGTCCTGAATAAATGGTTGAAAAACAGCAATAATTACTCATCAGCATTAAATGACGTATTATTTGTGGGTGTGCTTCAAGTATTGTCATTTCAGAAAATGTTTAAAATGAATTGCATAATATGGATTAGATGGGGGCTTTGTATTTCAGACCACCCGCTCTGCATTCAACAGTTCAAACTACCCATCACCTCCCCACCTCCTGGATTCTAGCCCAGCCTCCTCCCTCTCTTTTCACTCTTATGGAATTCCATGCTCCAGTTCACCCAGCTCAGGCCTGTCCACTTGCTAGGCCATTGATTCATCTTTCCACACTTGGCCTCCCTCCCTTGAGAACCTTCCATGTTCTCCATTTGCTATGCAAGTCTTGATTTTGGTTTTCATCTTATCACAGTAGTCTCAAACAATAGATGTCCTTGTATGATTGACTAACTTCACTCAGCCGAATTTTTGCAAGCTCATCCATGCAATGAGGTATTTCATAACTGCAAGATTGTTTTATTAGCGATGCATAATATTCCATTGTGTGCATGAGTCAAAATTCCTTTATCCATTCTTCTACCCGTGGGCATTTGATGGTTTCTCACTTCTACTGTTATGAAAAGTGCCATGATGAACAGGAGAACGCATATGTCTGTCCGTGTTATGTCTTTTACTTCTTAAGAGTATATAGCCAGCAAAAACACTGCCGGCTCCTATTGGATGTATGTTCTCAGTTGTTTGAGATAAAGCTATGTCACTTTTCACCATGATTGTATGTATTTTCAGGCTCAAAAGCTGTGCATGAGAGTTCCACTCTCTGCACGTCCTATCCAGCATTTGTTGGAACTGGGCTCCATTTTCTGTGTGAGGAGGTAGCTCATGGTGCTTTTGATTTATCCTTCATGGGTGGCTAATAACCATGAGCATTTTCTTTCATGTTTGCTATATATTTGAATGTCATTGTTGGTGAGCTGCCTGCTATGTTCATGTCCTTTACCTATGTTTCAAATGGATTGTTTTTATTTGTTTGTTTTTTCTTATTGAGGTATTGGAGTTGTCTATAGATTTTAGAGATGGACCCTTTGTCCAATAAGTATTGATAAAAAAAATTTTCCCTCCCCAGTCCATGGGTTCTTGTGTCAGTCTGGGTGGTCTAGGAAACAAAGTAATAAACACTCAGATGTGTATAAGAAAGAGTTTTATGTAAAAGAGTCATTTTTATTAAAAAATATGAGCCCAGACCAGAACAAGCCCATAAATCCATTATTAGCCCATACGGCTAATTGCAGTCTGTAAATTCCTCTTCAGACTCACGCAACACATGCAATGACAGTGAGTGCAGGAAGATCGCAGGCCAGTGGGGGGATAGTCTTGGGGATCCAGTGTCAGTGGAAGCATCCTAGTGCTGGCGTGGGTCTCCACATGGCTACTCCAGCTCGAAGCTGTTACCTGATTGACTGGCTGCGCCCTGATTGACTGGCTAGACTCCGCCCCTTTGCAAATTGACAAGAGATTCTGTAACTGTCATGGTTCTCTTTATACTTTTTTTATAAAGTAGTTTGATGCACACGGTCCCTTATTTTTAGTAGGTCCAGGTGATATATTTTGTTTTCTTCTGTGTGTTCTCTTTGATTGAGGTTGGTTTTATGTCTATATCCTGTAATAGAGCCCTTAAGCTTGTTCCTATTTACTCATTGAGGGTCATTATAGGATTGCAATTGACATTTAGGTCTTGATACATCTTGAGTTCAGTTTCATACATGAGATGAGATATGGTACCCATTTCGTTCTCCTGCATATAGAGATACAGTTATGCCAGCCACAGTTTTGAAGAGACCATCTCTTTCCCATTTGATGTTTATTGTCCCATTGTGAAAGATCAGTTGTCAGGAGGAGGATGAACTTATTTCTGGGTTTTCTGTTCTGCTCCATTCATCTACGTGAGTATCATTGGACCAGTACCAGAGTGCTTTGATGACTGTGGCTATGTAATAGGTTTTGAGATCAGAAAATGAGAGGCCTTCTATTTTGTATGTCTTCTGAACAAGTTCTTGTCTTATTTGGGGCTTTTCTCTCTCCATATAAAGTTAATAACTAGTTTTTCCATTTCTGTAAAGAATGGAGTTGTGATCTGTATAGATTTTTGGAGTAGTATTGATATTTTCACAACGTTAATCCTTCCTATCAATGAACATGGAATATTCTTTCATTTAAGTAGTTCTTTTTTGGTTTATTGTAATCATGTTCTGTAGTTTTCTTTGTACAGTATCTTATTTATCTGGTTAGGTTTATCTCTAGAAATTCCATCTTTTGTGTGTTTATTGTAAATGGTATTGCTTTTTTGATTTCTTTTCAGAGTTTTCTTTGTTAGTATGCAATTGATTATTCCCTTTGTTAGAATTCCAAATAATTATATTGTGGAGAAAGGTTTTTACCCTTTGAGCAAAATATTGATCATTGCTTTTTCATATATCACTTTTATTGTGTTGTGAAATTTCCTAAATATTACTGTTTTTTAGAGAGTTTTTTTTTAATCAGAAATGGTTTGGGATATTGTCAAATGTCTTTTTGGGGTTGACTGATAAGACTATGTGGTTCTTTTATATTCTTGTTGTTTATGTAGTGGATTACAGGGATTGTTTTTCTATTGTTGAACAATCCTTGTGTCCTTGGTGTGCATCCCACATGATCAAGGTGAGTGTATTGTTGCATTCTTCTCACCAGGATTTTATTTATAATTCATCTGTGTATATTCATAAGGGATACTGGTTTACAGTTTTCTTTCCTTTATTTATCTTTATGGTATATCTGCCAGATTTTGTCATCAAAGTTATGCTTGCTCCATAAAGGTTTGAGCTCTTTCTGTTCTTTTCTATAGTCTAGTCTCCAAATTGATCCATTGCTTTTTTTGTAAGGGATTTATTGAATTTTCTATGCCAGTCTGCATTAATGTGGGTAGATGATGTTTTCCTAGAATTTTATTCGTTTCTTCTAGGTTATCAAATTTTTTATGTAAAATTTTTATAACAATGTGTTAGTATTATTTTTATTTAATTTAGCCTGATTATTCTTTACATCTATAATTCTTAATACTGCAGCATATATTTCTTTTGCTTTTATAAATTGGCTAGTGGTTTGTCAAGTTTGCTAATTCTTCAATGAATCAATTATTTTTCCTGTATTTTAATTTTTTCTATTTTCCAATATATGTATTTATGCTTTAATCATTATTACTTTTCTTATAGTGAAGATTAATTTTGTTATTTTTGCTCTAGTTATTGAAGATGCTATTGTTGTTTCATTTATTTTCTCTTTTTTTCCCCAGTGTGCATCGATTACCATTTGATTAAAAGAATTTTCGAAGTTTCTTCTATTAGCCATGCAATTTTATGTGGTATGTTGTTCAGCTTCTGTGAATTTGACTTTTTTTGCCCTTATACTTATATTGTTGATTTCTAGAAGTGTTGTAGTCTAAGATGATTGTGCGCACAGTCTCAATATTTTAAGTTTCACTAAGGTTTTCTTTGTGACCTAATATGTGATGTATTTAGGGAATATTACAGGTGCAACTGAAAAGGCTGTGCACTGTGTAAGTGTTGGGTGAATGACGCAGTATATGCCTAAGATATCAAGTTGGTTAGTTGCATTGTTTACTTCTTCTCTGTCATTATTGAGCATATTTTCACACATCCCTTTAATTTTTCATTGTCTGGTTTATGCTTACTTAACCCTCATATTTCAGGGACAGTTTTGTTTCATATAAGATTCTTGGTTGGCAGTTTTATTCTTTCGGGGTTTTATACATGTCCCTCCACTGTCTTCTTTCTTATGTGATTTTAGCTGAGCAATCCTAATTTCTTTCTATAGGTTTTCCTTTAGAGCTGCCTGTTTTTTTCTGCCTACCTGCTCTCAGGATCCTCTCCTGCTCCTAGACCATGAAGAATTTGACTGCAACATGTTGGGGTGCTTTGTCGTATTTGGAGCTCATTCATCTTCTTTGGTAGTTTCTTTTATGATATTAGAGAAGTTTTCTCCATGATTTCTTGTATTTTTTCCTCTGTAATTTTTTTGTTTGTTTTGTTTCTTACTGCTTCAGAAACTCCAAGCAAAGTTGTTTGTTTCTCTTGATCATATTTATGCTTTCGTTGGATTCTTCTGTTTGTTTTTATTTATTGTGCTTCTTGTCAGTTTGATTCAAGGGAATTGTCTTCAAGCTCACTAACTCAGCTCTCCATTTCTTTGATTCTCTACCATGTTATCTACTTCTGATATGTTATGAATTCTCTTTTGGAAATCCATTTGATGCAGGATGTCTAGTTTTCCTATTCTTTCCATTCAACTTTCAAACATTTACTTCATCAGTTGAAAATACTTGAACACCCCTCTCCTGAATTGTACTTCTTGTAGTTCCAAAGGTTTTATTCAAATTATTTTATTGGATTTGCATGTAATTCAGTTGTTTGTGCATGGTTTCCTTGCTTTTTGCGTGTGTGGACAGTGATTATTTCTGTGGCATCATGGTGCACAGCTATTAGGTTTGGGAAGACTGCTAGGTCATGTGGAAATAGTAGGGTTTGTCATAACACAATACTGAAACGTCTAGGGACTTCCTTGCCCCATCTCAGAGATAGTTGGGTCCTTCCTTGCTGGGGTCTGGATTATTTTAATTTGTATTTAAAATGTAATACCTATGTTTTTAAGTAATTTAGCTTATATAAAACCATGGCCATGGATGGGCTTTGTATTATTTGAAAATTATGTACAAGAGAAAAACCTAATCATATGTACATTTAAACTATCATATTGCCTAGTAAATATTATTTCATTGGTTCCATTGCCCAAGAATGAATTTCACTCATGATTTTGTGTAAGTAAGAACTAAGTCAATTCTTCAGTTAGGGTTAAATTGATAAGGCCTTCCTTGCTGTGTCATGGGAACTGAAGAGAACTTTTAAAAGTCATATTCAGCAATAAGAGGAAAACATGTAAATGTGAATAATTGATAACAAAAGGAACTAGTAGGGATAAGAGTAGTAGACTGAGAAAAATATAGTTATTTTTTACTTATTCAAGTCTCACCATTAACATCTGTCATGTGGAACTTTCAGAGGAAGAGACAAGGAACTTTATTCAATGTCATGAAGGAAAAATGAAAGTACCTAAAGTAAGGTTGAGCTTTACAAACATTAATCTACTGCAGAGTAAAGAAAGGGTAGAGATGCTATTCTGTGCTTGCACTTTTTTGAGCCTTTGCTATTTTTCACATTGAGTTTTACACTTTAAAAACATAATAATTATACTTTAATAACAAGGATTAAAGTCAGTTGACTAATTTTTTATTCATCTATTTAAGTTCTGCATAGGAAAATCTTCACATATTTTTAACAAATAAATATCAACTTCAAACTTGTGTGTGTGAATATTTATTTTCTGTCTTAATTTATATTTCATGTATTTCTTTTAGAACCTGGAAAATTCATCAATTAAATGAGAGCCTCAGTCTAGAAGCTCGCAAGACCTTCTTACATATTGAAATATGCCCATTACCTTGATGAAAACCATTATTTTAATTTTTAAATTTTTAATTAAAGTATTTAATTTAAACTAAAGTATTTAATTTTAAATTAAAGTATTTTCATTTTAGTAATATATTTGAAAAAAGAAAATTTACAAGTAGCTAATGATAGTGATGTAACACTCATTTCTGAGACTTTAAACTTTGAGGTGTTGATTTGAGGCAGAGCTGTGATGTTGACTTCATTTTTCAGGTGATTGAAATGACATAGAAAAACAGGTGTCTATTGGTGTCTATGACATGGGGTACTAGAACTCATTAGAACCAGATTGATTTCACCAGTTATGTCCACAAATTGACTTGTGTGTCTTCTACTTACACATTTGACATAAAAAACCACACCTCATATAAAGCCTCAGATGTGTGCGACACTATTTTTGTGACAAGCCTTTCAGACTGAAGATGCACAGACTCGCTCTTAGGATAAATCATCCTATTATGAACACAATCCAGATACCAATTACTGTCTTAGAAGAGCCTATACAGAACACCTGGTCCAGGACTCAGAGGACTACCTTGATGACTCTTGCTTGATCACCCAGAGACAGCTTCATCTTTTGCTTATAACTACTTCATGACTCTCTCTGTAGTCATGCCAAGCAGACCTGGAAGATCATGGTAGCAGTTACAGTAAAAACATGTCAGTTTTAATTTTTCAAAATACATCTGTTTGCATATTTTTAGAGAGGGGTATAAATCAGACTTGGGCTACTCTTGCGCAAACATTGTTTCATTTCGTTTGAAAGCTGGTGTGTATATATATATATATATATATAAATATATATATATATACATATATATATATATATATATATATATATATATATATCACCAATAACCAGGACTCATTCCTTAAGCTACTGTTGTCATTAGTTGTAGGATAAGATAGAGATGAAGCTAGACAAAATTTGTTTATAAAAATATATTTTTGAATATCCCAATATAAATATAGCTGTTTCCCCCTGAAATGCTATAGAACCCTTTCCCTCTATGTCCCATGTATAATTTACACTAATGAACAGTGCATTTCAGTTATATAAGTATTGTAATGAAAGCAACTCTTACTAATTTTTAAGTTCTTACAAGTCACATTCTGTAGTTTAATCATTTTTAATAGATACAACTGCCTTATGACCATAAGAAACTCAAGGAATATATTTTTATATTCAAGCATACTGAATTTAAATGATAACTTTCATGGTAACATAACAGAAAAGTTAATACGATTGTACAAATATATTCTCATACCACTAAAATACCATATATTTCTTTGATAAAATAATTGATTTTTCCTATTGCTAACATCCAATCTCTTTAAATTGAACTATTAAAGCTCTTTATTTGAGACAATTAAACTGAAATCTATATACTATATTAGTACCCACTGAAATTTTATATTTTCTAGCAGTTTTTCTTTTTAATTTATAAGAACTCTTCAAAACACTGATATAAAATTCCGATGTTACATAGGTAATAAAGATAAATCAGTGTTTGTTTTTACACAAATGTATAGACTCATGACATTTAAATAGATAAATTTAACAGTGCTATTTTATCTAATTCTCAGAATGGAATTTTTTACTTTAAAATTATTTTGAAACATTCTTGCTTAATTTTAAGTTCTTCCTATATTTTCCAATCTGAGGAACCTGAGATAACAAGAATTATTAATGGGACACATTTTAACCATAATTATCATTGCTTTCAATCTATGCTGTGCACTTTGCTGTTCAATTTTATATAGGAAATCAAAAGAAATCTACTTACATTTTATGTTTCCATAGAAGGAATTATTATTTTGCATTCTATTCTATAAAAATTCTTCATTTGAATCATTTGGGTTAATTTGCTCTCTTGCTTGGACCCATACTAATACAAGCAAATAAGAAACTTACTACATACCTCACATTGCAAAAGCCATTGCACATATCATAGTGAACAAATAGATGTGTTATCCCCACTCTTTTAGTTTACAGAATCCATGATGTATTTTAGTGAATCTTTTGCTTGTCTTAAAACTTATTGTGTTAGTCTGGGTACTTTAGAGAAACAAATTCACAAAAATGCATATGTATAAGAGAGAGTTTTATATAAAGGTTAAGTGTGCATCAAGAAAACATCCCAACTCAGTGTTGCCCAAGCCCACAAGTACAACATTAGTCCATATGTCCACCACCAATCCACAAAGTCTTCCTCCATCTCACAATACACACACCATGACACTGACTGCAGGAGAAAAGCCAAGCCAGTGAACATGTAAGCATCTCAGTGCTGCAGGATCTCCACACGCTGCTCCAGTACCCACGGCTGTATCAGGGTAGGTCCATGAAGCTTCGTCTCAGGGATGTCTTGCAGGAAGTAAGCCTTGCCAGCTGAAGCAGGGAACTGGCTAAGGCAGCTGCACCCTGGTCTGACCATCAGAAAACAAGAGAACTGAGAACTAGAAAGGCAAGGCTCACGAGCCATTTTTTCCTCCATTCTTCAATTAATCGCACATGTGTTTATCGGCCAGGTTGGTACAATAAACTACTATACACACACACAAACACACACACACACATATGATAAAAAAATGCATTGGTTCAAACTTATAGGAGCATCTAGTAAGCAAAACTCTGAAAACATGAAACACAAAGCAGCAAGACCAAAACAAGGAAAAACTACTGTACTCCACAGACAAGAAATCAACAGGAATGGGAATCTATTCTAAAGCATCTAGTTTTGATTTCACTGGAATAGTAGCAAAAACTTTAAATAAATATCAAAATAGCTTTCTAAAGCAGTGTTGTATTTAGAGTATTCACTGCCTGAAGCACTAACTCATTTACAGCTGGCATCCTTATTTAGTGAAGTACATGCTTATATTTCTGAAAGCTTTTGAGTTGTCATTTTCTTTTTTTAGTAATATACTAATTTTTTTGTCCAATTAATATCTGATTTCATCATGCGATATATATCACAAATTTTTCATGGAAGTCTTGCATCTGGCTTTCACTTTCTTTGTCTTTAAAGTAATTTAAATTGTTATAAATAAAATTTTAAAAGATCTCTTTACAATGTTTACATTTTAAACTACATTTGGAGAGTTATTCATCTATGTTTTATAAACTTATTCTTTGCTATTTACAATATATTAATAATTTCTAAATAAATATATGATCTCTTTTGAATCTATTACTGGATAGTATAGGTGTAGGTAATTTGCCTCAAAATATTTAATAAACTCCTTACTCAAATAATCTGAATGTCATATTTCTGATGTAGTTCTATAGATGGTATTATAACCTTTAATATTTTCTGCTGATTCATTAATATTTTTCCTAGCCAATTTAAAAACCTTGAGCTAGAGAATTTTTCTTATTTAACTTATTTCTTGTAACTTATACAAAGTGTTTTCTTTCTTATTTTCTTACAGTTCTTATAACAATCTGTACTTCAATTGTATCAAGCGCATTTGTATACATGTTGTTGCCATCATTATTTTTCACACATTTTCTTTCTACTTGAGCCCTTGGTATCAGCTCCTTCATCTCCTACCTTAATAATAACATACAAATGTATGTACTTAGACCTATATGTCTATCATTAATATAAATATATTTACACATATACAAGCCTATATTTATACTTCTATAAATGCCTTTGCCATTATTTCTTTCCTCTGTTTATTTTTATTTTCTTTTCCTCCTGCCCCACTATCATTTTAACCTTCACTCAACTCTCGGTAATTCCTCTTGGCTGCACTGCAATGGATCAGACCGCACCAGGTATTCTATGCACGCCTTGCACTGATTTTAGATTGTTTGCTGCTCCTCTGTCCCTGGCTGTGCTGGCTCCAGTCTCCCTTTCACTCACCTCTTTCGCTTCCATAGCACCCCAGAGCCCTCATCCCTGTTATTTCCTCCTCAGGATTGTTTATCCTGCCTATCTTATATGAATGGATATAAGGGGCGGGGGAAGCCTATAAATAGTTCCCGGTCTATCTACTGACCCTTATGCACATTTTCCAATTGGGTCTGGTAAAGTGACAAGCCCTACCCACCAATTCTAAGCTCTATTTTCATTATTCCCCGGGGACTTCATTGATTTTCTCCCCTTGATGCTCTGCTGCTGTTCATAGTAACTGCACTAAAGGCCAGATTCTCTTATATATTTTCCTCTTATACCTTCTCACATAGGAGCATTGGATAATTGAGTGGTGGAGATTAACATTCAATTAGGTTTGTATATTTCTAAAATTACTAGCATGCATTTAAAAATTTATACTTTCAGTTAATTTAAATAAAATATAATGATATTATAAATATTTCAAAGAATTGTACCCATTTAGAAAATACTTAAAATATGGAAGCATAGATGGTTCTGGGATCTTAACTTTCCCTGCATAAATACCAATAAAAACAACTAGAACTGTGTTAATCAAACTCTATGAACTCTAAAAGCAAGCAGAGGAAAGTACATGAACACTTTTTTCTAATAACCTGGCATTGTTCATCTCTCAGACATGATCACTGAAGAAAAAATGGATGCGTAAGCTAATGTGGTGAAGAAATCTAATGTTACAAAATGTAGCATCTAGATTCTTAAAGGCTTGAAGTTAAACAAGCAGCCATTCAGCAGGGAAGCAACAAAGCCCACATGGAAGAAGCACGCCAATGCATGTGATCACAAGATGCTGACTGGATCAGGTGTCAGGCATCAGAAGACCCAAAACACAAAAACTTTTCAATGTGAATGAGGGAAGTGTGGAATGGAGATGCCAAACCCATCTCTAGATAATTGGACATCCCTCACAGAAGGGTCACAAAGAAGGGACTAGCCAGCCAGGATGCAGTATAGCCACAATGAAGTACTCATTTCTCTAGTTATTTAATGTTTCCACATGCCCCACTATCATAACTCCAGATCTTCCTTCTAAACCTGGCTAGACCACAGGATGTACACTGATACAGATAAGAGATCTTAACACAAAGTATTCAGGAGAGATAAACTTTTCAGGACCAATAATGAGGGTAGTGATAACATGAGGGTATGGGGAAGGTGGGGAGAGAAAGGGAACAAAGGGAGAAATGTTTGAAATGATCAATTTACAAATGTTCACACACACACACACGCACGCACACACAGAAACATGGGTAAAGAGAAGGTAGACAGTGTAAAATATGAAAAAAAAAATTTATAAATTATCAAGGGTTTGCAAGGGTGGAAAGGTGGAGGAAAGAGTGGGAAAAGAGAAGCTCCAATAGGAAGAAAATGTTTTGGAAATGATAATGACTATATATGTACAATTATGCTTGATACAATTGATGTATGAATTGTTATAAGAGCTGTAAAAGTGGAGAGGTCTGGGGGGCTGGCCCCAGTACCAAATATTAAGTGGACTCCGGCCCATCTCCCCAGAAGAATTTATTTCAAAGGATGGCATTGAATCTACAGCTCTGGGAGAGGGACATATCTGATCAGAGCTCATGGGAGCAGATGATGGGGGAGTAGGATAGAGTGGAGCACACCCTGGCCCACAAGGCCTTGAGGACCATGACACCAATTAGAGCAGCCAGTCCACAGAGAGGACCACATGGCCAGCTCCACTATGAAACATGATGTCCCTCACTGACCCATGGCCCTGCAGGGAATGGCACCAGAGACACAGTGTGGGAGTTGCGCCCGACCAGATCCCACCACACCAAGGCAAGTCACTAGGGGAGTGCAGCAGAACAGCAAGGGAATGGAGTGGCAAAGTCCCCAGGGAATGCTGATGGTGGACTTTGGGGCCTGGGATTGGTGTCCCAACAGACTAGACTGGAAAACACTCCTAAAGGCCTACAAACATTCCTTGAACTAACTACAAGCTTTTTTTCTCTTGTTTTGTTTTGTTCTTTGCCAGTGGTTTGTTGTTGTTGTTTTGTTGTATATTGTTGTTTGTTTTTGCTCTGTCTTGTTTCTGTGCATGTTATTATCTCCACAGGTCTGTCTAAATAAGATAGGCTGGATGAACAATCTAGAGGAAAAACAAAGGGACCGACAGTTCCGAGGGGGAATGGAATAGAGGGAGGTGGAGGAAAAGGACGTGGTGTTAACAAACCCAGGGTCAAGGGAATAACAAGTGATCCAAATTTGTGGTTAGGTGGGTGTGGGAGACCTGCTAGGGTATGGTCAAGGGTAATGTAATTGAGAGGAATTACTGAAACCCAAATGAAGGCTGAGCATGATAGTGATACAAGAGGAAAGTAAAAGGAAATAGCGGAAAGAACTAGGAGGCAAAGGTCATGCATACAGGTCTAAATAAAGACATGCACATATGAAAATATATACATATATGAGGATGGGGAAATAGATCTATGTGCATATATTTATAGGTTTAGTATTAAGATAGCAGATGGACATTGGCACCCACTCAAGTATTGCCTCAATGCAAGAATACTTTCTTCTATTAAATTGGCATTCCATGGTGCTCACCTTCCCGACACAATCACTGAAAACAAAGTGGGTGAATAAGCAAATGTGGTGAAAAAAGTTGATGGAATCCAACTATCAAAATATATAGTCTAGGGTCTTCAATACGTGAAGGTAAACAAGAGGTAATCCAGCTGAGAAGCAACAAAGCCCACATGGAAGAAGCACACCAGCCTGTGTGATCACGAGGTGCCAAAAGGATCAGTTATCAGGGATCAAAGAACAAAAAATTCATATCATTATGTGCTTACCGTCCAAATAATATCGCTGAAGACAAATGAAAATGTGGTGAAAAAAGCTGATGGTGCCCAGATATAAGAAGATATAGCTTCTGGGGTCTTAAAGGTTTGAAGGTAAACAAGCAGCCATCTAGCTCAGAAGCAACAAGGCCCACATGGAAGAAGCACACCAGCCTGTGTGATCACGAGGTACTAAAAGGATCAGGTGTCAGGTAACAAAGAACAAACAATCAAGTAATTGCGAATACGGGGAAGTTCACATTGGGGATTCAAGACCCACCCACCTGTAGGCAACTGGAAATTCCCTTGCAGAAGGGTTACAGGGAGGAGATTAGCCAGTCAGGGTGCAGTGTAGCATTGAAGAAACATACAACTTTCCTTTAGTTTCTAAATGCTTCCTCCCAGCCCTCCCCCCACCTCCACCCCGTTCTATGACGATACCAATTCTACCTTACAAGTCTGGCTAGACCAGAGGATGCACATTGATATAAATAGGAACTGGAAACACAGGGAATCCAAGACAATGATCCCTTTAGGACCAGTGGTGAGAGTGGCGATACCGGGAGGGTGGAGGCAGGGTGGCATGAAAAAGGGGTACCAAGTGCAAGTATCTCAATATAGCCTCCTCCTTGGGGGATGGAAGAGAAATGGGTGAAGTGAGACATGAGTGTAAGACATGACAAAAATAATAATTTATAAATTATCAAGGGTTCATGAGGGAGGGGTGAGCAGTGAGGGAGGGGAAAAATGAAGAGCTGATACCAAGGGCTCAAGTTGAAAGCAAATGTTTTGAGAATGATGATGGCAACAAATGTACAGATGTGCTGACAGAATGGATGGATGTATGAATTGCGATAAGAATTATACGAGCTCCAAATAAAATGATTAAATTAAAACAACAACAACAATAACAAAACAGCATTAAACATGTCCAAAGACCTAGAAGGAGCCAAAAATTCTAAAGGAAACCAGGAGCATAGTCTATAAACTACATGAGAATACATATTAAGATATAGACAATAAAAAGTAAGTCATAGGGAATTATTTGAGTTAAAAATTTAAAACCTGATGAAAAATAAAAAGGTTAAAAACATATTTGAACTTCAAAAATAGGATTCAGCTGATTGAGGATAAAGTAATTGAAATTATAGTGTCTGAATTATAAAAGAAGGAGCAACTGTAGAAGGGGAATTTATCAATGATATATGAAAATTACACACATATATATGTAACATAAAAGCCCCATAATATGAGGAGGTACCGCTTCCCCACCACCAAACTGGAAAAAGCTCCACTGGGTGGAGCTTTCATAGTACATATTTTCCCGCTAGGCAAGCACCAAGCAACTCACTCTGAGTTAGTGCACCCAGTGGCATCTCCGAGAAGATTCTGTCTTGTCATATTGAATTTTTTCACAAAAGCAGTTTCACTCAACCCTCATCATTTTGTGATGGCCAATTTAAGAGAACAACATGCTTCTGTGAAATATCATTTCCTGCTAAGGAAACACTACTGAAGAAGCTGTTGTTATGTTGAACACAGCTAGAAAGGACAGAACGATGGGAAAAACTCACGTGTATGAGATGTATGAGGAGATTTTTTCATATCACAAAGTGTGACATATTGATTGATGACAAAACTCATTCTGGATGTCTGCAAACTCCCCGAGCGGATGAAAATGTCGACTCATAGTGCTTTTGGAGTTCAGTCCACCAGGTCAGACTGTTAATCAAGCTTTCTACTTAGAGGTTCTGAAATGACTGCTTAACAGTGTGCAGACAGAAAGGTCTGATTTGTGGCAGACAGGGGACTGCTTTCCCCCTACAACAATGCACCTGCTCATGCAGCCATCTCAGTGCACCAGTTTTTGGCAAAAAAGAGCATGCCTGTCTTGCCCCACACATTTTATTCACCTGACCTTCGCTCTATGTGACTTTTTTTCCCCCGTGAATGAAGAGGAACATGAAAAAACAGTGATTTGACGACATAGAAGAGGTGAAGAAAAAATGAGGGAGGTGCTGTCAGCCATCCAAACACATGACTTTCAAAAATGTTTCCAAGAATAAAATCACAGTTTGACAAATGTATTGCATGTAATGGAGAGGACTTCAAAGGTGATAGGTTGTTTGGTAAAACAATTTAAATACATAGATTTAGAAAAATAAATCTTTTTGGGGGGTGTGTGCCCCCTTGTGTGTAAACCAAAGAGTAACAGAATTGATGGAAGAAATACAAAATTCTACAATATTAGGAGACTTCAGTATAATACTTTTAATAATAGAATATTTAGAAAAAGAAATAAAGGTGAAGGAGATTGGAACAACTGTTAAACTATGTGTATGTGTATGCTTAGACCTGTGAGTGTGTGTGCGTGTGTGTGTGCATCCAATACTAGCAAACTCAATAGTGAAATTTATTCCAGGAACACCAAAATAATTCAACATTAGGGAAAACAACAACAACAATGCAATACATCACATAGGAAAATAACTCTCATCATCAATGCACAATGAATGTCCACCAAAATTTTTACACACTTCCATGATGCAACTAGTCAATAAAATCCTCAATATGGTAGATTATGAAAATCCATAACCAGCATCCTACTCAATGGAGAACAACTATGAATTTCCCCCTGTAACTAGTACGCTAATAAAGGAGAATAGTTCTGTGATTCCTACCTTCATTGCTTGCTCAAAGGAGTTATTTCCCACCACTCCTCAACTGCACGATTGAGGAGTTGTGCTGTTCTCTCTCTGCCACTACTATCCCCTTAGGACTGGATCTGAAGTCACAAGTTAAAAAGACAACTCCTTTCAGGCTGCTGAACAGCCAACACAATCCCCTGATAACACTCCCTGCTTCAGTGGGATCATTAATTTGCTGTAACAATTCATGGCCTACAGAGAAAATATAGCATATGTATAGCTACCAATGTAGTGCACAGATGAATGATGCAAACATATATTATTTTTATGTAAAATAAGTGAGCATACAGCCAACATTTTACAACGCCTTAATAAAGTAGTACTTAGGGAACTACATGCATGACTGAAAATCTAATTCTTTAAACTCAATGTGCGAAAATGGATTTGGGGGATATAAAAAGAATCCTAAAATTATGCTATTGCTATAAAACGGAAGCATGTAGGATTGCCTCAAAACGAAGGTTCTTAATTTTACAAAAGCTTTTAAGTAAGACCCAGTTAATAAAATGTACAACTTGAAAATATCTGTGCCATTATTTTCAGTCTACTTCCAGAAATATTTTCAATTCATAACTCCAAAATATCTATAAAATTGGAAGCTAAAAATTTATATTCTAAAAAGAATCATTTAAAGCCTTAGGTCTTTCCTAAACATAACTAATTTATTAATTCACAATAGCTAAAGTATATCTTTAATTCTTCCTTTTGTTTGTATGAGGTTGATGCTCAGGTCATTGGTAAAATAATTAAAAATCATTTGAAACAACAGCTTGCCATATCTCTTTAACAATCAGGAACACAATGAAAGGGAAAAACAGAATTTATCTTAATCTATCATTACATGTCTGATCATTGCGGAAAAACATGGCAATGAGAAATGGTAATGGCCTTATAACATGATTGATGTAATTGGTTTAATTGAAATATACTGGTGGAAAATATGGCAAATACTATATAGTCTATATATTTTACTTTTGAAAATTCACACAGTCCTCTCAAGATTAAAGGGAATGTCTAGATCCAACAGCAAAATGGTCTACACACTAAAGCTTAAGGTTCACTTTATAGTGGCAAACAGTGTGAGATGTATTTGTATTCATTTACTTTAAAACCATTTTCATTACACACACACATGCATATCAATTCAGACTAAGAAAATGAAGGTAAGGGAAATAAAAGAAACTTATTGAAGAATTGAATTTTTCTTCTTAATATCTAAAATAAAGGCAGTACCTTTGCACATTTTCTAGGAGTGTAACTTTTTGCATGTGTTTTGTTTGGCTATTTGAACTAATGATTTAAACTCAGCATTATTTAAGTCTTCAAACTTTGCATTATGAAGCTATAAAAGCAGCAGGATATAATTAAGACTAAATAGATGTCCACATTTTCTCAAAACTACCGAACCCAAACCCAAACTAAATGACTATTTCAGAAGATTAAATTTAAGGTATTTTCTTGAACTGCATCTACTTCTCTAAACAATTTTCTCCTTTCTCTTGGAAGTCAGATAGATGTTAATAGCTAACGTTTCAACTTCATAAATATATCAAAAATTGTATTTTGGAAGCATATCTTATATTAACATAAGTAATGTGTTAGTATGGTAAATGGGACAATTACTATTAAATTATGCTATGGAATTTTTTTGGAGAAAAAAAATAATGGTAAACATTAAAATGATAAAAATAATTACAAAGGAACATTTTTTCAGTATTATTTTCCAAACATATTTGATGTCAGTGGTGCCTAAGTCTCTTATTAACTACTAACTTTATTCAATATTGTTTATGATAGAAACTGACATAGAAATAGTACTTTATGGTAGAGTTCGTATAACACAGTGAATAGCATCTTTAGATCAGTTTAGTCAGGCCCACCAGTTATTTTCTAGCTCTTAAAATTGGTAAAGCTAAATATTTATGCAGTGTTAGTTATCATTTGCTGTGGAGGTGACTCAGATTCATGGCAAGCTTATGTAAAATAGAACAAAACATTGCCTGGCCTGCCGCATCCTCTGATTGTTGTTTGCTTGACTCTGCTGCCTCTGCTAGAGACATTCTGAGTGCTTTTCAACAGAAAATGTGCATCTTTGAGTACTATATCAAACATATTTTG
Organism: Tenrec ecaudatus; assembly: GCF_050624435.1. Taxonomy (NCBI): domain Eukaryota; kingdom Metazoa; phylum Chordata; class Mammalia; order Afrosoricida; family Tenrecidae; genus Tenrec; species Tenrec ecaudatus. The sequence continues at coordinate 99,801,134 of NC_134540.1, forward strand.
TGTGTGATTCATAAAATCGTCATTGATTGATTATGGGAAGTAGATCATCAGGCCTTTCTTCCAAGTCTGTCTTCGCATTGAAACACAATTGATATATGTTCACCGTGATTAATTGCACTGGTATTATACCAGTGGCATACTTTCTTGCATCAGATGACCACATAAGTAGTTGCTATATATCAAAATCACAGAAAAATGGTGGATGTTTTTTTTTTTTTTACCCTAGAGCTGGTTACAACTCATAGGGACCCTATATCTACAATTCTCACAATTCTTGTTAAGGTTTAAACCGCTATATCAATCCATCTCATTGCACATCTCTCTCTTTTTCAGTGAGCCTCTACTTACAAAGTACGATGCCCTTTTCTAGAGACCAGTCCTTCCTGAGGGCATGTCCAAAGAACAGGAGATGTTTCAAGCTCCTCACTTATTCTGGCAGTCTAGGGTAATTTTAGAGTTTGTTCCCAACACCATAATTCAAATGTATTAATTCTTCTCCAATCTTTCTTACAATTTTCCTGGTTTCACATACAGATGAGGCTACTGAAAATGCCCAGGCTTGGTTCAGGCTTCCCTTGTTATCTTTACATTGAGGTGGAATATATATTGAAGGCCATAATTTTATTTTAATCAGTAGCTGCTTCAAGTCTACTTCATTTTTGTCAAGCAAGCTAGTATCATTTGCATATTACTGATTATTAACGAGGCTCCCTCCTATCCTGATGCATCATTTTTTACAAGGTATAGCTTCTCTCCTTATCGACTGAGCATACAGTTTGAATGAGTAGGGTGAAGGGATATAGCTCAGGGGTTCACATTTTCTGCTTATAAAACCACATTCTCTATTTGGATGAGAGACTGTTCATCTGTGTATAGGTTTTGCATAAACAAGTGTTCTGGACTTTTCATTATTTGGAATGTTATTCATAGTTCCTTATGATCCATAAAGTTAATCCTTTTTAATAGTCAATATAACACAAATAATCACCTTTCTGTTTTGTTTTCAGCCAAGATCCACCTGGCGTCAGTAATGACACCCTTTGTTCCATTTGCTCGTCTGAATCTAGCTTGACTTTCCAGCAGTTCATGGTCAACATACTACTGCAATCAGTTTAAAATTATATTCAGCAAAATGTTACTTGCGTGTGAAATAAATGATATTGTTAAATGATTCCCCCTTCTGTTGGACCACCTTTCCCTTGAATGAGAACAAGTATGGATCTCTTCAAGTACATTGACCAGGTAGCTGTCTTCCAAATTTCTTGGCATAGGTAAGTGAGTGGTATACCAGTTTGAGGAAACATTCTAATGGACATAAATGTCCTTAACATTAAAATTAATGGAGGAATAACAATTTCCTAGGGTTGTCAAATAATTAAATTTAAAAAATAAAGTACATGACTTTTCAGAAATAATTAGTAAAGGAGATAAGTTAATAAGTTAGCTTTTCCTTCAAATAAAACTATAAACACTGACAGTTCCTATTATTTTAATATTTTCATGTGAAATAAGATGTAGATACTTTTCAGAAAAGATAGAACATGTAATTAATGTTATAATGTGTTAAATTAAACTATCAGCATTAAAACAAATGATGAATATCTCTAGTTAGTATATAAATGTTTCATTATCTTTTATCATCCAGATTTTCCAGGAGAAGAAATTCTACCACTTATCTCAATGTGAAAAACATGAGTGAAATTATTTCAGGTAGCAATATGGAATGAATTGTGGATTAGGGTTTCTGGAGAGTTCTAAAGGATGGAGAGAATACATAGAGTTCCTGTACCAAAATTAACTAGTTGGCATTCCATAATCTCAGGAGGCAATACAAGAGCAAGAACCAATAGTGTTGAAGGAAGAAGTTCAAACTTCACTGAATACATTAGTCAAAAACAAGACTCTAGGAATTGATAAAATCCCCATTGAAATTATTTCTGCAAGATCAGTGGTTATCAACCTGTGGGTTGTGACCTCTTTGGGGGTCCAATGACCCTTTCACCGGGGTCACTCAATTCATAAGAGTAGCAAAATTACAGTTATGAAGTAGCAACAAAAATAATTTTACAGTTGGGGAGTCACTACAACATGAGGAACTGTCTGAAAGGGTCATGGCATTAGGAAGGTTGAGGACCACTGTGCTAGGTGAAGAAGCACTGGAAGTATTTACTAATTTATGTTAGGAAATTTGGAAGACAGCTACATGGCCAACTAACTGGAAGAGATCCAGACTTGTGCCCATTCCAAAGAAAGGTGGCTAAACAGAATGCTCAAACTATAGAAAAAATATCATTCATATCACAAGCAAGTAAAATTTAACCTAAGATCTTCCAACAATGGTTGCAGCAGCATATTGACAAATAACTGCCACAAGGTCAGGCCAGATTCAGAAGAGGACATGAAACAAAGGACAGATATCATTGCTGATTTCAGATGGATCTTGGTTCAAAGAAGAGCATGCCAGAAAGATGTTTACTGCGATTCAATGACGATGCAAAGGCATTCGACTGTAAGAACTGTAACAAACTGGGAATCCTTGAAAAGAATGAGAAGGCCAGAACAATTCCCTTTGCTCATGTAAAATTTGTCAATGGAACAAGAGGCAATTGTGCCAAGGGAACAATAACAGGCTGCGTGGCTTACAGTCAGAAAAGGTGTCTCTCAAGCTTGCATCCTCTCGCCATAATGTCAAACCCTATGCTGAGCAAATCAGCAGAGAAACTGGATTATCTGAAGAATAATGCGGCAGCCCAATTGGAGAAAGGCTTATTAATCACCTGTGCTGTACAGATGACGCCACCTTGCTTGCTGAAAGTGAGCAGGCATTAAAGCATTTACTAATGAAGATAGAAGATTGCAGCCTTCAGCAGGGATGATAACTCGTTGCAAAGAAAACCCCGATCCTCACAACTGCACCGATAGGTAACATCATGATCTTTGGAGAAAAGGTTGATGTTGTCAAGGATTTTTTGTCTGGCTTCAATCCACAATCAATGCTCATGGAAGCAGCACTCAAGAGATCTAAAGACGTATTGCATTAGCTAAATGGTAAATCTATTGCACAAAACTCTTAAGAGTATCTTTAGAGAAAATGTTTAGAGAGAATTTAGAGAGTATCTTTAGAGAGCAAGCATGTTACTTTCCGGACAAGAGGGGCCTGGCCCAAGCCATGATCCATTGCATCGTATGCATAAGAAAGTTGGACATTGAATAAGGAAGAGTGCAAAAGAATCAATGAAATGGAATTGTGACACTGGAAAAGAATATTGAAATTACCATAGACGGCTCAAAGGACAAGCAGATATGTCTTGGAAGAAGTAAAGTCAGATTGCTCCTTGGAAGCACGAATGGAGTTCATTTTATATACTTTAGAAATGTTGTCAGGAGAGACTTGTCTCTGGAGAAGGCATCGTGCTTGGTCAAGTGGAAGGGCAGCAAAAAGATGAAGCCCCTCAATGAGAAGGATGGATACAGTGGCTGCATGAATGGATTCAGGCATAGGAACCACTGTGAGGCTGGTGCAGGACCATGCAGCACTTCGTTCTGTTGTTCATAGGGTATCCGTGTGTCAGAGCTGACTTATGACGCCTACCAATAACAACAGTAAGAGCTCGAGTCCAAGGTAGCCACTACCCCCACTGCCTTAAAAGCAATGACAAAATAAGAACGGCCTTTCATATTTTGGATGAAGAAAAAAAAGGAAATTCAGTATATGTGAAATAGGAACTAAATTCATTACATTTGTACAAATTATTTGAAGAATTAAAAGTAATATTTCAGGTATAGTGAAAGATTTAATAAACTCAGCCAAATAGACTCATATGGACTTATGTCAACTATACTTCATGAAAAGCAATGCTATGTTTGGTGGCTGTATTATTTGTCACAGGTCGACCTATGCTTTTTTTCTATTTGCAAATGGAAGTTCTCTTCAGTTTTTCATAATGCACAAGGCACATTTAGACTCATGATATATTCCTTAAATTTAGTTCAATGGGATTAATCATATTAAGACAGAATTATTGATATGTAATATGTTTTGATTCTTCATTATATTATAACCTTAGATTATTATGATTCCACGTAAAATTAAGGATTTATCATTTTTATTAATTAAGTCACCAGACATGTGTCCTGCCACTGATAAACAGGATAGAAAAGTAACCAAGAACACAGAATAAGAAAAAAATGACATTTTATGTAATTCATTCATTTGATGTTAATTTTATCTTTTGTTAGTTTTAAGTGAAATTTATTAATATGCATATTGCTAATATTTCATGTTAATGATATGCTCTTATTGTTCATAACTTAGAACAACTTCTCTTCCTAAATCAGCATTTCAAGAGAAGATAATGCAGTAAATAATGTACTTCAAGTTGAGATCTGAGAAGTTAAAAAATATATTTTCCTTTCACTGGGAACATAATTCCCCAGTTGGAAAGATCTACTTTCTCTTGCTGCTTGCTTATATGTGTCTTCCAATATGCCTCAGACTTGTCACTTTTATTCAAACTTGCTTTCATTTAACCAGTAAGCCATTCCTCATGATTATAGTGTCATTTAAATCACTATTATACTTAGAGTGGCAGAGGTTACTTTTAATTTCTGTGACTAGAAATGTATTTTCTCCAGTACTGATCCTCACCGAACATTGGTTCCTTATCAATGGGTAGCAGAGAAGTTGGCTTCATCTGCATTTCACAAAGTTTGGGTTGTTTTAAATGGAACTATTTATTACAGCCCTATGAAATAAAAATGCATATTTTAGCAACTAGGTTTTAAATTTGCATACCTATTGGGCCCAATTTGGAGCTCTGGTGGCCCAGCGGTGAGAAGGTGGGTTACTATTTGTAAGTTCAGCGGTTCAAAACAGCCCGTGACCCCCGGGGGGTAAGACAGGCCTCTGCTCTTGGAAAGACAGACTCAGAGCCTCCCAGGGGCAAGTGCACTAAGTTCTATAGGGCCACGGTGTGATAACATCTGCTCGATGGCTGTGAGTGAGTTTTGGGATCAATTGATGTACAAACCATTGGTCACTTAACACTAGTTTTGTAGAGGAAACTTTTTTTATAGGGGGAGGGGAGACGGATTCTCATGTTATGATTTTCAATCGTGTAAACTTAAGCAGTGCAACCACATACTGTTAAACTTAAGAATACTAACATTTACCTCTGCCTGAAGTAAGATATTACTGATATTTGCTAAGGAAATTGGCCATTTTTAATTAAAATGCATTCCAAAATAAAGTTTATGTTCACTTTCCTTAAAAAGGAAACTATTACAGTTACATGCATGTTTCCTAAATTACTGAGTAAATAGACTGTCCTATAAAGCACTATTTGAATAATACTTAGGTCTGTCCCATAGCTCTTCATCAGTGGCAATTCTTCTCATGTTGTGCAAGGGGAAGCTAGCTTTTGACCTAGAAATCCGTCCCAAATTATTTTCAGTGCTGTGGTCATGGTATGTCATTATGCATCATTGATTGTATTGGCCAGAAGCAAATGAGTCAGTTTCCATTCACAATGACCCCCGATCTGATGAGTGAAGCACAACCCTGGCCTGCAGCATCCAACCGAAAAGAACTCTGAAGTATTGCAGTAGAGGAGGAACAAGCTTGGACAATGGTCAGGAGAATTGTGCATTCAGTTTAGTGCATAACTTTAATTCTTTTGACAGCAGTGTATGTATCCTAGCAACACCAGGGTTATGTAAGCAGTCCACAAGTTTGGCAGCTAACTGAAAAACTGGAAGTTCAAGTTCAGCATTCTCAAAATCATTGCTCTAATGGAACCTATTGTGATACACATTTTGTGAATACATCTAATTGGCAGTCTTCCTTTTTCTCTGACCCTCTACTTTACCAAGAATGTTGTTTTTTCCAACCAATTGGTCTCTCTTGGTCTTGAAGGGCATGAGGCTACATGTATGTGACAAGACTTGTCATCCTGACTTCTAAGGAACACTTTGCTATACACTTCCAAAACAAATGTGTTCATTCTTCTTGTAATTCATCATACATCCCGTGCTTTTAGCCAAAACCATAGTCCAATAATACCAAGTCTTCTTCTATCTTCGGTACTTATTATCAAGCTTTACATGTACATGAGCTTGTGGAATTACCCTATAGGACAAAGTGGAACTTCTCTGGGTTTCTGAGCTGGTAAATATGTATGGAAAAGGAAGAAAGTCTCCTGTTTCTTCCACAGAGAAGCTCAAATGTTCTGTATCTGATAGAGGAAACTGCTGCCATTTTTGGAATCAGCAGATCAACTATACCCAGAAACAAGTCTAATATTTGAGGTACAAAAATATGTGCAATTCCTGGTGATTGTGAGCACTGGAAAGAAAGAAGAAAGATTGGTAGTGATCAAAGGTGGCTTAAGGTTAAGACATTATGCTGGAGATGGCATTTTAATAAACATCTCTGATGATTAGAGCTTTGTGTCAACTTTGTCGGGCCAGAATTCTCTGTGCTTTGGCAACTGTGGCAAAGTATTTGCCACTATGAGACCTAGCAAGGGAGCACTAGCATTGTAATGATTATTCATTGCGTTGCGATACTCAGAGTTGGCAGTTCCAAGCCACCAGCAGCTCTGCAGGAGAAAGACTTGGCTTTCAACTAGCAAATAGTTCAGTCTTGGAATCCACAAAGGGTCACCTTTGCCTCAGCATTGCCTGGATGGCAGGGCGTTTGTTGTCTTGGGCTTATGAGATCTAAAATAATGGCATCACTTCCATCATGAAATCTATAAATAGCAATGATTGAAGGGTTGCTACCCTAGGAAACAGTGGGCTGGCTTGTTTCCAATATAAGTAGCCAATATATTGTTGCTTGCTTTTGGTGAAACTTGTTTTATGCATCTGGCTTATCTGAGATCTGTTTCTTTAGATTTGTTCCAGTAACTTCCCTTCTTGCCTGCTGATCCTGGAAGCTGTTTCCTCTTTTACCTGCTGACCTTGGGTCCATCAACCACCATAGTTCCATGAATCTGACGAAGCCTCCAGCCTGGCTACTAACCTGTAGACTTGGAACTTGATTGTGTCTACAACTGTGCAAGCCATTTCTTTCACACACACACACACACACACACACACACCCGCTTCACTGGTGTTGCTAAACTAGAAATCATAGCATAAAACAGCAAAATAATTCTATCTTACATTTGCACCTATTTATATGGAAAGATTCTTCATAGTGAATTTTATATTATGTCTTTGTGATGAAGTGATTTATCTAATTTTGTTTTCTTACCCATATTCTCTTTAACTTTCACCAAATGATCTATGGAGACTATGGTAATTGGATGTATTTTCTGTTTTCCCTATGTGTCTGTGTAAGAAAAAGCGAAAAAAATGGAATATATGATTCATTGACAGTGGTTATTTACAGAGTTATTAAAACAAATAAACAAACAAACTCACTAGCATCAAATTGATTCCAGTGCATAGAAACCCTTCGGGTTGATTACAATTGACTCCACTCTGAGTAGAAAGACTCTGACCCTTACAGACCTAATAAAGTACAACAACTTAAAACTCTAAAATGAGCCCTGTTCAGTTTTGCTGGGTAAAAGATGCAGGAAAGATGAAGCGAAAGAACTGAACAGAAGATTCCAAAGGGAGACTTGAGGAGGGAAAGGGCATCTTCTAATGAAACGTGCCAAGAACTTTAGTTGGAGCATCAGAAAGAAGAGCATGCTTAGTTTTCCTCCAACAAAAATCAAGCCTCTAGGAGCAATATTGAAGAACCGTCTCATGGTCTCATGACCATCAGAGTAAACCTCACTCCCATACGAAAGGAAGAGTCAGGAGTAGAGTATATCCTTTGAATCTTCTATTCCCCTGCATTGAACCTCCTCAATCCAGGGGCAGGATTCTGTGATGCTGGAGAAGCAGCAGCAGAGAGACAGAAGGCTGGCAACAGCAGAACTAAGAGCCAGGGCATAAGGCAGTACAGTGAGCATCCTAGCAATGGAATGAGCAAATCTAAGTGGCTTTGGGCAAGAGGCTTACTTGCAGAGTGGAGTATACTCATGCACTTATTACAGGTCTAGTTTCCTAACCATGTAGCTAGAGCTGAGTGTCTGGACTGAGGCTTAAGGTAACATGCATATGTCTGGCAGTGCTAATAGAGCACCATACCATTGCCTGAGACGGGCAGATGCCAACAGGCTACATGGCAGAGAATCTATGGATGAGGCATATGTATGTCTGAGAGAACAGCTGAGAAGATGCTCTTCCAAGTGGAAAACCTTTATCCTGAACATTTTTGGTGCTTAATTCTGTCTCGAAGTAATTGGTCTTGGCCTGATGCATTTGACTTTCTTTTCCCCTAGTGAAATCAAAGGAGGCCAGACAATCACGTCTACTCCTATTTGAATTTCTTTTTTTCCCATATATAAACTCACTCTCCATCTATCTAGTCACCTTGACATTGATTCCATTCATCCATCTGTGTGAAAATTGTTGGTGATTAGATTGTACAGACTGGGAAGTAAGAAGGACCAGTGTCTGGAAAATATGAGTGCAGTAAGAGAATAATGCTAGAAATTGCATGTTACAATTTTGCAAGACTAATGACTTATTCATTGCAAATATATTTTTCCAATGACATAAATGGCATAGTACACATAGCCTTCATTGAAGAAATAAGGAAAAATAAAATCAACACAGCTGTGGAAACAGAAGCTGGGAAACCCAATATTACTAGTAAGAACAGGCCACAGAAGCACTGTAGAACACAAGATTAATTTTTCAGATCAAAGCTAAAGATGAAGAAAATTGAAACAAATTCACTAGTTACAAAGTACAACCTTGAGTATATCCCAGATGAATATCAAAACCATGTCAAGAACAGATTTGGCCGACTAAATATTAATGAATAAAGGCGAAATGAGTTGAAGGATGACACCAAGGACTTCATGAGTGAAAAATGCAAAAGGACACTGAGAATGCCAGAAAGAAAGACAAATTATGTACCACAAGAGACTCTGAGCTTGATTTTGAATAGAGAAAAGCTGAAGTGAATAGGGAAAAATTATTAAATAAAAGCAGGGAACAGAAGATTTCAAAGGGAGGCATAGGAGACAAAGGGAAATATTATCATAAAATGTGCAAAGTCCTAGAGCTGGTGCATCACAAGGGAAGAACTGTTTGGAATTTCTCAAGCTGAAAGAATGGAACAAGCAAAAATCAAGCCTTGAGTTGCAATACTGAAGAATTATGTTGTCAAGATTATAGGGCAAGATATGACAAAATAACAATGTATAAATTACCAAGGGCAAATGAGGGAGGGGGAGTGGGGAGGGAGGGGGAAAAAAAGAGGACCTGAAGCAAAGGGCTTAAGTGGAGACCAAATGTTTTGAGAATGATTGGGGCAGGAAATGTGCGGATGTGCTTTATACAATTGATGTATGTATATGTATGGATTGTGATAAGAGTTGTATGAGCCCCTAATAAAATGTTTTAAAAAATTATATAGAGGCATCAAAAAATAGAATAAGTACACAGAGTCTGGGTCGCAAAAATCATTGATCAACATTAAACTATTTCAGCAGTTAATATAGATTCATATGGTGTAGAAAGAAGTTGAAGGTTCACGGAAAACACAGGCAAAACTCAAGGTCCCAAGAATTGATGGCATATCATTTTAAATGTTTCAAACATAGATGCAGCACGGGAAGTACTCACTCAGTGAGGCCCAGATATTCAGAAGACAACAACCTGGCCAGTTGACTGGAGGATAACCATGTTTGCTCCCGTTACAAAGAAAGGGGATCTAAGAGCCTTGGAATGTGTGCAACAATATCACTAATATCATATGCAATGAACTTCACTGAAGACAGTTTAAAAATAATTGCAACAGTATAAGATAAGGAACATTAAGGCTTGCATCAGAAGAGGACAGAGAATGAGAGCTATCATTGCTGATGACAGCTCTTGGGTGCAAGGAGAGGATATAAAAAAATGCTTATCTGTTTTGTTGAGTATGCAAAGGCTCTCACCTATGCAGATAAATACAAATGATAGATAGCATTGTGAAGAATGGAAATTCCAAAGCACTGAGCTATGTTCACACAGAATTTGTACATCAACCAGGGGACAGTCTTAAGGACAGAACAAAGCACGTACTGCAGGGTTTAAAATCGAGAAAGGTGTGTTTCAGGTTTGTGGTGAAGTGAAATCTACCCATAGTCTCTGTCTTAACTCCCTAAACAAATAATTGGGTAGCTCCATGCCAATAGGGTGTGTGAAACGATAATGGCGGAAACTATTCAGTTTGGCTAGTCCACCAGATGCAAAGTGAACCAATGCAAAAGCAGGAATCTCACAGCAGCAGAGAAAGAACAGCTAGGAAGGTAGTGTCTCAGGGATAAGAGTGTGGAGAGGCAGCCCAGTAGCAGAATCCAGACCAGGGGAGGGGGAGGGGAGGGATAAACAATGTGACATATAGAACAAAGATAGCTAGTGTCTCTGTGGAGGCCAATGACTTATAGACTAGGTTGCCATTTGAATATGATCAGCATCAACTCACTGCCATAGGCTTGATTCTGACTCAAAGCCAACCTATCGGACAAAGTAGAGCTGCTCCTTAGAGTTTCCAAGGCTATTGATCTTTACTAGAACAGAAAGCCTTATTCCCCCCCCCACTGAGTTACCGATGGGTTAGTATAGTTAGTCTTGTGGTCAATAGCCCAGCCCATAACCCCTAAGCCACCACATCTCTTTGTAACACTTGCCTGGGGAGGTCAAGGGCTAGACCCCGTGGCTGGAAAGCCAAAGACCACAGTGTCAGCTTGCTGAGAAGCGGTGCTTCAGGAAAAACAACACTATATTCTATAACCTACGAGCTTCCCTAATACACCCCGCAAGTGATTATGGTCTGATTATGGTCCACATCAGCAGTGAAGTAGAATGGGAGGGATAATTTTCAGAATTGGATAAACGCCATTTCGTCAGGTGTGTATATTTCCGCTCTACTTACGCAGTCTTTATACCGAGCAAATAATCTGAGATATGGGACTATCTGAAAAAAGCAGGTGGCATCATTCTGGGTCAATCTTAAACCAAAATAAAGCAGAGTACATTTTTGAGTTCTGCCACCCAAGCCCATCACAGTAAGTGGGTTAAGTTCTTATTCATGCATCTAATTGGCAGCTGGAATTAGAAACAGGAGAAAGGCAGCACATTTACTGCATTTAAAAATCATGCACCATAGCAAGAAAGGGGCTTTGAATTATTTTTCCATTTTCCCATAAATTATTATAGCTCCCTCCTATGTATATTATCTTACAGTGCATTTATATTTTTAGAAAGATATATCACTATTGAAGGAAATGGAAGGAAAAATCGCTTTTCACCATCCCAATGTAACCTCATATGTGAAAGCCTAACAACATTTCTCAGTCTCATTTCTAGTAAGTTTTTAATAACAAATCAACTATGAAAATTGGGTCAAAACAAAGCATGTGTCTAGTAAAGCTTCCTTTCTACTTGATGATTTAAAACGCCCACACTGACCCATAGCATCCCATAATTCATAAAATGTAGACTTTATGAATAGAAAGCTTGGGATATATGCTGAAAGCACGGCGGTGCCTCGCCCCATGCACCTTGACCTTCTGAACCAAAGCTGATTAGAAGTTTTCAGCTGTGCTGCAGCCTGCAGCCTGCCACAGGAGCATTAGCTACAGAGACAGGCTGCTTTAACTTGGCTGTCATTTGGCCCATTCTCTTCACGAACCATCAACATAATTCATTCTAAAGGGCTTTTTGAGAGTGCTTCATGCTTTTTTCTTGCTTCCCTGTACAGGCCAGAATTTAGGACGACTTATTTTAATTTGATGACCTGGACGATGATCTAATAAGGGACAGCTGTGGCAGCTAAATCCCCAGGCTATTTATTGTCAATTAGAATGAATCTAAATAAACTCCTTTCATTCTCAACTCGACCCATTCTTGAACAGTGGACATAAATGACACTTAGGAAAGAAATATGGGGAAGCAGAAGAAGGAATCCATGAAAAGAAAACTCTGAAAGAGGGGACTCTTCCCATACAATTAGAAGGATGAGCAAGGATGATGACATTCTGATGTCAAATAATCGCTACTGAAATGTTTGGATTGTGGGAGATAGCCATGGGGACAACACAAAGGAATATTAAGCTGTCAACTAAAATGTATCCTGTCATTAGTGCTAAGCTAAAAATAAATGCAATTTATGAGAAGAGTCATTATTCAAATATAGATGATAAAATGCCCTAAAGCAATGGATTAAAAACTTCCTTCCTTTATTCACAATAGATTTACATTTCACAACAAGACCTAGGATACCAGTATACAAATTGCTATTTTATGCTCTCACAAGTATATATTAACTTTCCCCTGGCCTGTGCACTCTACTTTTAATTTTGTTCTACTCTGTTCTTTTTAAAAATATCTACAAACCAGAGCTCTCCCACAGTTTAAAAACTGGCATCCCAAACCTTGGAGCAAAATACAAAAGGGAAATCACCACACTAAACTTCTAGAAATGTTAAGTACTAATAATTAGAAGGGACTTGACAGTCCAACGAAGAGACAAATAGCTTGTCTATGCATGATAATTTATTGTAGCATTGTGTATTGCTTCTTGAGTGTCAAGGGAATGATGCAAAGCATAAGAAGGCAGGATGAGCTGTAGGGCATGACTGCTTTTTAAGCACTCCTTACTTTGGTTTATAATATATAAAATATATAATATATGAAAAAACAATTTCTTATTCTCCTTCAAAAACTTTATATGCACAAAAACCAGAAATAATCATTGATGCCATATACAATCAAGTTGCAAGGGATCTTCAAAGTCATGTAGAAATCAAGACATACCACTGGCTTAGGCAGATGTAACTTTTTAAGGGACTCAGGTTACTAATACCCTATTAAAATTGCCTGGGAGTTTTCAAAGTGAATAGAAAGACAGAATCGGCAAGTAGAATTGCTTACAGAGACCAGCTTTTCCTGCTGAAGGACCAAATCAGTTGATGATTGTCATCCATGTGTAGGTGGATCACTGGCTGTATGTGACTGTCTTTGCTTCGCTGGTAGACACAGGATAAGGAAAATTGAGCAAAAAGGAGGAAGAGTCTCAATGAAATCAACTGATACGACGCCTGCAACAAGGGGCTGAAACGCATCCACAATTGTGAGGACAGATCTGGACCGGTCTGTGTTTCCTTCTGCTGTTCACAGGGTTGCCACAAGTTAGAACCAACTTGACGAACCTCAGAGAAGCAGCAACAGATTCTCAGCAGATAAAATGATTGAACTTATAGGCTCCACTCCCACACCCAAAAAATGTCTCTACAAGGTTTCAATCCTATACCATATGAAAATGTCACTGAGAGATTATGTGTGTAGATGCATAGATATATGCATTTATAGACATATTATATGTAAATACAATTTATAGACATACTGCATATGAATATTATACATATATACCTGTGCATATATTATAATGTATTTTCCTATGATGAAAGATAACTTATCTTTCGTAAGCAAGGTCATTGGCCAAATAAGATTCATTTTACAAAACTCACGTACCTTCTTGTTTCCTCTGGAAAGGCAGCTCAGCAAACGAGGCCATAGGGTCATGTGCACTGTATGCAGCTAAAACACCTTTCCGAGTAACATGCTGGCTGCGGTGATGCCAGGAGGCACAATAGGACCATCCAAATCTATAGCAACACAGGGCTTACGACTGCCGGCATTCACGCGTGTCACAGTGCAATGGTTCAGTGACAGGCATTCAAGAGACTGATAGAGACTTGCACAAGCAGCCTCAGAGTTACTAAATCTTTTCTGATCCTAACTCAGAGTAAGGGAAATTATGTCCATAACTTAGTATGATGCTATCTGAATTTGTGTGCAAGAATACCTATTTATACTTCTTATTTTACAGCTTACTTACTATCTCAGATTCTAGTCTAAGTGACATAGACTTTAGTCCCTAAAATTCCTCATATTTGTACCAAAGAAAAATTATGTGGACTAAGGAACATCTCATCCATCTATTATTACCTTACTCTTAATTATATAAATATTGACATACATTGAATGTTTTCTATTATGAAAGAGTACATTGAGCAAGTAGCAATTTCATTATGATTAATAGATAGTAAGTAGAAGGGAACCAAAGCATCAATACTTATTTGCTAAGCATTAAACACACACACGTACATGTACCCACACACACACACTGTACTTTTGTTAAGATGACAGAACTTATTTTCGAGTCATAATTTATCCTCTATATTTCTGTTCCTTTCCCTTCTTTAAAACAAAACAAAAGCTAAAGTTCCTAAAAAAAAAAAGAACAACAACAACAACAACTAAGGTTTAAAAAAACAAAAACATCTACCATTTTTGTTATCAGGAAAAATCTTTTAATATCAAAGCCTAGATTCACCTCTATTATTCAATGTTTCAGAATTATAATATACCATCATACTGGCATTATCCATAGTCAGTAAGTATAACAGGTAAGATGTGTTTAAGGTAAATTTTAAAATATTTATGGTGTAATGTTAAATGGAAAAAATATGCAATGTAGTTTCAGCACTGTTCAGCAATGTGTATAAATATAAAAATGTAGAAGCTTACTTCTGGGGAAGTAAATGAAGATCTCAATAGAAAGTAAATGTCTAGAAAAGAATGATGGCAACACATGTACAAATGTGTTTAATACAATTGATGTATGGAGTGTTATAAGAGTTGTGGGCGCCCCACTAAAATGATCTTTTCATTAAAAAAAGGACAAAAATATACAAGTTGCAAGAAGACACATATGATCTGATAGCATTTATTTAAATATATATACATATAGGCATAGTTCAATTTATTGTATCACTTATTATTTTTTACATGTATTATATTTTCTTAACAAAGTTAATTTCTAAAATAAATTTTAGGTTGTAGCACCCTTTTACTGAGTAAGTCTTCAGTACCCTACTTCCAGTAGCAAGCCTTCACTTCATGTCTCTGAGTTTAGTAATTCACACAATGTTGCAGCACTTTCCAGAGTTCAATTGCCACAGCATAGACTACATGGTAAAGAAAACAAAAAATGCATAAGCATCAAAACCCAAAAATTCAGATGACTTGACATATTGAATTATTCACTTTATTGCGGCAGTCTGGAAGATATCTGAGCCATGCCTTATGCAATAATATTACATGTATGCTGTATATGTTGTATATAAGTATATCCTTATATGCATGCTCTACAGTGTTTAAACATACTGTTTATATTTTTCATTTAGCATTTAAATATTATAAATAATTTTAAATGTCATTTGAATACATCTCACATATTGCACATAATATATAAGTGCAGTTCCATGATGAAGATACAACATAGTTGTTAGTTCTTCACATTAACGGCTTGAGGTTAAACAAGCAGCCATCTATCAGGGAAGCAAATAAGCTCACGTGGAAGAAGCATACCAGCTTGTATCATGAGGTGTTGATGGGATCAGGTATAAGATATCAAATATCCAAAACAAACAACAATATTGAGGTGAACGAGGGGGTTGGAATGAAGATCCAAAGCCTGTCTGTAGACAATTGAATATCCCCCCACAGAAGGGTTCCAAGGAAGGATGATGCAACCAAGGTGTAGTACAACACCAACAAATCAAACACCATTCCTCTAGTTCCCCCTCCGCCCCCCCACCACCACCACAACATCATGACCTAGATCTACCTTACAAATCAGGCTAGACCAGAGAACACACATTGGTACAGAAAAGAGCTCTCAATACATGGAATTGACAGATGAACTCTCAGGAACAGTAGTGGGAGTAGCGATATCATGAGGGTGGAGGGATAGTAGGGGAGGTGGAAGGGGTAAAGGGGGAACTCATTAAAAGGTTGGATATATAATCCCCAAGGGGACGAATAACAGAATTGTTGGTCAAGGGAAACAATGGACAGTGTAAGATACAAAATAATAATAGCAATATATATTTGATCAAGGATCTATGAGGTGGGAGGGTGGGGGAAAAAGAGATGCTTATGTCATGGAGGGCTCAAGTAGAAAATGTTTTGGAAATGATGATGGCAACATATATACAAATGTGCTTGTTACAATTGATGTATGGAATGTTATAAGAGCTGCAAGTGGCCTCATAAATTATTTTTTCTAAATACAGATAAATCCAGGTATGTTTATACATATATAAATGTGTATGTTTCTCACTGCATTGAGTTGATTTCCAAGTCTCATGGATATATATATAATAAATTCCAACAACCACCTGGTGCTGGGTGAAAAAAAAATCAACTGTAGGATATCCATTATATCTAGTAAAGGAAGGAAAGGGATAGAAAGAAATGAATTTATAAAAATATGTATATATTACTAGTTGCCATCTAGTGGACTCAGACTCATGGTCATCTCCCAGGTGTCAGAGCAGATTTGTGGCCCACTGTTTCTGTTGATGGTGGTATAGTGGGTCACTCACTGGACTGCAAAGTGCAAGATGAGCAGTTTAAATGCAGCCGTTTTTCCTTGAGAGAAAGATGATGTTTTCTGCCCCACAAATATTTACAGACTCAGAAACTCAAAGGGGGAAGTTTTAATATGTCTTATAGAGTTGCTATGAGTCTAAACAGACTCAATGGTAGTAGAATCTTTATGACAGGCCACTGCAGCTTCTCTGAGTGGATTTGAATTACCAACCATTGGGCTACTAGTCCAAGTGTGTAAAAACTTGTATCAATAGCAGGCTCTTATAAATAGTTTAATGCATGAAAAATGAGGTCAATACCCAATTTTTATTCTTTCTTCTATCTGGGCTAAGAATATCTGGATTTTTGTTCCAATAGTCTCTTTGATTTTTCATATGTTTGAAATGAAAATAAATTCATCAGAGGAAAAATTTTAAATTGTGCAGTTGAACTGAATTAAATAACTATGCTCACAAATGTAGTCCTTTTGTCTAATTTTTACTGTGGCACTTTTACTCCTTACCTTATGAGATCATTATCTATGTTAGGACATGGATAAGGAGTGGTTTAATAAAATAAATCCAACCCAAACCTCTCCTTTGCTTCTTTTATTTTCTGTCTGAGGCATGTAATTGGTGCAGGTGCACCCAGTAATAGGGTTTGTAGCCCTGCCAAGCCAACATCCCACACTGTGCTCCGAGGCCTGCTTTCAGCATTCCAAAATGAGTTGCTTTGTGGATTTTCATTTGCCACAACTCTCCCCACATAGTGATTTGTTTCTTTCAACAACTTGATTGACTTGGGGAAGATATATCGGTCTTCTTGATGCCAACAAGTGCGATGATGAGGTAGGCATGGCAAAAAAAAAAGGACTAAATCACAATAGTTGAAAACAAAGTGATGCTCAAGTTGGCCCAGTCAATATCTTATACCGGGGGCGGCAAGGGTTAAACCTTCATTTGGAACATCAAAACATTATTTTAAACTTAGGAGTGCATTATGAAAAGTATTTTGAAAAGGGCTTATCCTACTAGTAATAAATCCTTAAAGTTATGAAAAATAATCATTTTCTAACTCCTATGTAAATTTTTTTAAATAATGCGTTTTAATTTAATATTTGCAGCCTATACACTATCTGTTCTTTAGTTTAGAGGTAGCTTTACTCAGCAGTTTACCTGTGCCAGGTAGGGACTTGGCCCCCAACTACTGACAAAGGAGTCGCTTCTGTGTTTTATAGAAAACGGATTTTAAAATTAAAGAGGTACACTGATGTGTCCGAGATCCCATAGCTGGTAAGCGGTACAGCATCAAAGTCTAACACCCACAAGGGGTTGTGCAGGTTGTGCTCTGCACAATCTGATACACCTAGTTGAACTCCTAGGAATATGTTGTGCACAATTTGAGCAAATACAAGCAATTATGCAAAAGCAACATGCAATGCTCTTCCCTTGTTTCAGCTGTTTTAGAGAATCGGGTTTGGATTAGCCACTAGGGCCTACCTTCCTCCTCTGAAGATTGCTTAGATTATGAATCTTTTGGATTTTCTGCTCTTTAATGGTTAATCTGAGAGTTAAAATACAAAACAAAACAGGGACTTTGCTCAGATGACTTTAATATCAGGAAAATTGTTATAAGCTTTGAACTACATCCAACTGCTCCATCAGATAAGCCTTGGTAATATAAAACCAAACCCACTGATGAGTCCATTTCCATTCATAGGAATACTTCAGAATAGAGGGGAACTGCCCATCAGGTGTTCAAGGCTTTAAATCTCCGCACAGTAGGCTGCCCCATCTTTCTCCAACACGGTAGCTGCTGTGTTCCAACAACTGACCATTTGGCTAACAGCAGAACATTTTAACCATACCCCACCAGATCTTCCCCTCTGATTGGAAAACATAGAGAAAGCAAACTGAAAACTCTTGTGCAGAACAACAATGATGCTTTCTGTCTCCAGAGTGAAGTGGTGTGGACAAAATTATTACAGCGATGAAAAAGAACAGCATTATATTATTTATGTATATATTTATTATTCTCGCAAATGCATAATAAATATCATATGAAAGTCACTTATTTTAGGTATTTGGGATACAAAAGATTACAAGACAAACTGGATGTAGCATTCTAGTAGGGAAGGAGGATCAAAATTTTAAGTTATCTGAGTGTTAGTCAAATAGTATGGCTAGACAATCATAAAAATCTTTAATAAATTAAAAAATAGAAATATGGAGTTATTGGCATTCAATATATCCTTTGTAACATAGAGTCTCTCTACATCCGTGTCCTTCTGAAAGTGCAATTTCCATCTTTCTCACTATTTCCAGTAAAGAATTCTGGGCTTCTATAATTGTTGTTGTTGTTAGGTTCTGTGGAGCTGGTTTCAACCCATAATGACTCAATGCTCAACAGAATGAGACCGCATTTTTCTGTGCCATCCTCACAATCGTTCCTGTACTTGAGCCCTTTGTTGCTGCCACTGGGTAAATCCATTTCTTTGAGGACCTTCCTCTTTTTAGCTGTTCCTGTACTGTACTAGGGATGATGTCCTTCTCCAGGGACTGATCTTCCCCAACAATATGAAGGACATATTGTTATATGCAACATGCAAGACAAAGTTCTGCCATCCCGGTCCTCTGAAGACAGATTAGTTTGTGCTTTCATTAGTCCATTGTCTTTCAATATTTTTCTCCAGCATTACCATTTGTTGCATCAATTCCTCCTCAGTGTTGCTTATGTTCAACTTTCACAATGGAAAATTCCATGGCTTGGGTCAGCTGCACCTTAGTCCTCCAGGTAACATCCTGGCTTTTCAATGTTCTAAAGAGGTCTTATGCAGCAGATTCACCCAAGCCAACACATTTTTTGATCTCTTGACTGCTGCTCCCATGAGCATTGATTGTGGATCAAGCAAGACAAAATCCTTGCCAACTTCAAGCTTTTCTTCATTTATCAGGATGTCATCTACTGGTTCAGTTGTGAGGATTTGAGTTTCTTTACATCAGTTGTTCTCAACCATCCTAATGCTGCCACCCTTTAATACAATTCCTCATGTTGTGATGACCACCCTCCCCCCAACCACAAAATTATTTTTGTTGCTACTTCATCACTGTAATTTTGCTACTGTTATAAATTGGGTGACCCCTGTGAAAGGCCATTCGACCTCCAAAGGGGTTGTGACCCATAGGTTGAGAACTGCTGGTTTACACTGAATTGAAATCCATACAGAAAGCTACAATCCTTGATCTTCATCAGTAAAGGCTTCAAGTCCACCTCACTTTCAGCAAGCCAGGTTGTGTCATCTACATATCCCGAGTTTTTAATAAGCCTATATTCAATCCTAATGCCATATTATTCTTCTTATAATGCAGCTTCTCTGATGATTTGCTCAGCATACAGATTTAGCAAGTATGTTGAGCTGACATAACCTTGTTGTACACCATTCCTGACTTTGAAGCATACAGTGTTCCCTTGTTCAGTTTGTACAGCTGGCTCTTAATCCAGGTACAAGTCCTTCATGCACACAATGAGGTGTTCTGGAATTCCCATTGTTCTTAAGGTTATTGATTGTTTTTCAGGGTCCACAGCGTCAAATGTCTTGGAATCATCAATGGAACACAAGTAAACATCTTTCTAAATTCTTTAGAAATCTAAAGGGGGAAAGATCAATGCTGTAGGGGTGAGAATACTTCAAAGAAATACTTATGGTATTTTAAGGTAGCTCTTGCTACCCTCAGAGAATGAACAAGTGCATTGTTGTGATGAGAAAAGAAAAACCTTGATGTAGTTGTCCTGTCTGTTTCTCACCTATTCAGCACTCTTTTCTTTGAGCCAAGATCCATCTGACATCAGCGATGACATCCCTTGTTCCGTGTCCTCTTCTGAATCCAGTCTGAACCTCTGGCAGCTCCCTTTCAATGTACTGCTTGCTGCAACCACTGTTAGAAGATCATCAGCAAAGTTCTGACTGCTTGCAATATCAATTATATTTTTCTATAATTTGAACATACTGTTGGGTCACCTTTCTTGGAATGGGTAGAAATATGGATCTCTTCCAGTCAGTTAGCCAAGTTGCTCTCTTCCAAATTTCCTGGCATAGATGAGTGAGTCCTTCACATGCTTCTGATAATTCCATCATATTAAATGGCAGTTTACAAAATATTTTGGAAGAACAACAACTTCTTCATCATAAACACCTTTCTTTTGCATAAAATAAATGGTAGCTATGCACATGGATTCCTTCAGTTGGATTACAGAGAAATAAACCTGATTACCTCTGGCAAGAGACTGTAGAGAAGCTCAATATTGACAGCTAAAATGAGGGCAGGGGCCAACTGGAGAACACAAGATCAATTGCTCATGTGAAAGTTCAGGTTGAAGCTGAAGAAAATGAAAACAAGTCCGTGAGAGCCAAAATACAAACTTTACTATCTCCCACCTGGATTTCAAGAACATCTCAAGAACACTTGGATGCATTGGACACTAATACCAGAGACGTGGTGCGCAGTGGGATGGCATCATAAGCATTATACATGAAGAGAGCTAAGGGGCATTAAAAAGATAGGAAAGAAAAGATCAGAGTATGTATTACATGCGACTCTCAAACTTGCTCTTCATCATAAAATAGCTAAGGTAAAAGAGAAATGATGATAGGTTACCTTCTTCAAGGCATTTGGCTATAAGAGAAAAATTTAGCATATATTTCAACCTACTGTTAGTCTGGGTGTTTCGTGCTGGTATAAAACCCTACATCATAGGCAAAATCAAAACAAAACAACCAAAACACAACTCCTAACATACCTGTCACTGAATACAAGGATAGACGTCAAACTGTTGCTTGTTTAATTTCCATATGAGAGGTGAGTGAGGCCCAGTGGTGCAGTGGGGTGGTGGTTGGACTGCAAACATCAAGGTAAGCATGTAGAACCCACTAGCTGCTCCTGGAGTGAAAGATGAGGTTTTCATTCCTGTAAAGGAGCAGTTCTCAACCTGTGGGACACGACCCCTTTGGGGGTCGAACAACCTTTTCACAGGGGTCACCTAAGACCACCGAGCCACTGTTACTCTATCCGCCTCCAGGAGGGTCCGCCTACATGCAGATACGCTCACATAGGAGTACTCAGTGTGAAAACTGTTCCCCATGCTATACCATGCTTCTAGACAAATTTCATTTATTTGTAATTAGAAAAAATATTTCACAATATATAATTACATATTATTTTTGATTGATCACTATGCTTTAATTATGCTCAATTTGTAACAATGAAATACATCCTGCATATCACATATTTATAATGATGATTCATAACAGTAGCAAAATTACAGTTATGAAGTAGCACCAAAAATAATTTTATGCTTATGCACCCATTTGTCTTCAGTGATCATATCATGGAGGTGAGCACACAATGATATGATTTTTTGTTCTTTGATGCCTGATACCTGATCCCTTCAGCACCTGGTGATCACACACTCTGGTATGCCTCTTCCATGTGGGCTTTGTTGCTTCTGAGCTAGATGGCCGATTGTTTACCTTCAAGCCTTTAAGACCCCAGATACTATATCTTTTGATACCTGGGCACCATCAGCTTTCTTCACCACATTTCCTTATTCACCTGCTTTGTCTTCAGCAGTTGTGTCAGGAAGGTGAGCATAATAGAATGCCAATTTAATAGAAGAAAGTATTCTAGCACTGATGGTGTACTTGAGTGGAGGCCCAATGTCCTTCTGCTACCTTAATACTAAACCTGTAAATATAGACACATAGATATATTTCCCCATCCTCATATATAAATACATATCTTTGCATATGTACATGTCTTTATCTAGACCTCTATAAATCCCCTTTGCCTCCCAGATCTTTCCTCTATTTCCTTTGATTTTCCTACTGTCCCACTAACATGCTCAGTCCCCACCAGGGTTTCAGCAATTCCTCTTAGTTACATTACCCTTGATCCTGCCCTACCAAGCCTCCCATACCCTTCTCACCACCAATTTGGATCACTTGTTGTTCCCTTGTCCCTGGGTTTGTTAACACCACTACCTTTCCCCCCACCTCCCCCTCTCCCATGTTCCCCCAGAACTGTCAGTTCCATTGTTTTCTCCTCCAGATTGTTCATCCAGCCTATCTTATTTAGACAGACCCGTGGAGATAATAACATGCAAAAAAAAAGACAGAGCAAAACCAAGCAACAATATACAACAAAACAACAATTCAATGACAAAACAAAACAAAACACAACAAGAAAGAAAAGCTTGTAGTTAGTTCAAGGATTGTTTGTTGGCCATTAGGAGTGTTTTCCAGTCCAGTCTGTTGGAGCACCACACCCTGGCCTGAAAGTCCACCTTCAGCATTCCCTGGGAACCTTGCCGCTCCAATCCCTTGCTGTTTGTTGCACCCCTTTAGTGTTTTACCTCAGTGTGGCGGGATCAGACCAGGTGCAATTCCCACACTGTGTCTCTGGTGCTGTCCCCTGTAGAGCTATAGGTCAGTGAGGGGTGTCATGTCTCATAGTGGTGAAGAAAACTGATGGTGCCTGGCTATCAAAAGATATAGCATCTGGGATCTTAAGGCTTGAAGGTAAACAAGCGGCCACCTAGCTCAGAAGCAACAAAGCCCACATGGATGCAAACACGAGGTGTCGAAGGGATCAGGTATCAGGCATCTTTAGAACAGAAAATCTTACAATAGTGAAAGAGCGGGAGAGTGCAATGTCGTAATGATGAAAAATACGACTCTCCTCTAGTTCCTAAATGTTTCCTTCACCACTCCACCACCCCGCTATCATGATCCCAATGCTACCTTGTAAGTCTGGCTAGCCCAGAGGATGTACATTGGTACAGATAGGAACTGGAAATACAGGGAATCCAGGGCAGATGATCACTTCAGGACCAGTGGTGTGTGTGGCAATAGTGGGAGGGTAGAGGGAGGGTGGGGTGGCGTGGAAAGGGGGAACTGGTCTACATGTGACCACCTCCCTGGGGGATGGACAACAGAAAAGTGGGTGATGGGAGACGTCGGACACGGTAAGATATGACAAAATGATCTTTTATAAATTATCAAGGGTTCACGAGGGAGGGGGAATGGGGAGGGAGGAGAAAAAATAAGGAGCTGATGCCAGGGGCTTAAGTGGAAAACAAATGTTTTGAGAAGGATGAGGGCAATTAATGTACAAGTGTGCTTTACACAATTAGTATTTGTATGTATGGTGATAAGAGTTGTATGCACCCCTAATAAAATGATATTAAAAAATAAGATAATTTTATGATTGGGGGGTCACCACCACATGAGGAACTGTATGAAAGGGTCGTGGCATTAGGAAGGTTGAGAACCACTGATGTAAAGGATGACCTTCTCAGAAACCTACAGGTGCAGTATTACTCTGTCCTATAGGGTGGCTATAATCACGATCAACTTGATGAGAGTGCGTGTGGCTTTATCTATGCATCTATACTTAACCTTTATTTAGATTGCATCTGTTTGTACTTCGACTACATGAATTGGGGGGCATGTGTTTTTTCAGAAACAAAATGCTAGGATAAACAAATGAACATGCTTGAACTTCAGAGAAGATGAGGTTAGCAGGCTCATGGTGTAGGGCAATATTTCAAAGTGGTTCTTCATGGCTACTGTCATCTCAAGTCTTGTTCACATTGCAAATATCAATAGGGTGTTGAATCATAGCAGGATACATGGTGTTGATTTAATCGTGGCTTTATAGCACTCACTAACTGCAACCATGCCCAATTGTTGTTCACTCCCAACCCCCATTTATGCCCTGCATTATTTTACTCTAGTAAAAAAGAAAATTCAAATTTATGTTGTACAAACAGGAGTTAAAATAACTCTCTGCTCATTTCCCATGGCTATGCAGGCCCCTGCTTTCTTTCCACCATTGTGTCTCATGTGTTAGAATTGCATAACCCTCTATGAATGGTTTCATACACTAAAAACATATTGATAGTCTTTTATGTCACAATCAACTTAGCTGTGTTGAGAATGAGAGGCAATGTTCTTAATATAATAGTGACATTGTTGAGTTCAAACTCAGTGACTACCTTTGGCACTGACACTGCCCTTTTTGCTGTTTATGATGTCAACAGATGCCCTGGATTAAACTGTTGCATTGTGTCAGAATTCTGACTGTGCTCTCTTGTTCCTTTTGAATGCAGTTTACCTTGGAAAAGTAAGTCATGGAAACAGACAAGCTTTACAGCATCATCTCTTATTGGACCAATAAGAGGTGTTCTTTGTCTTACTCTGTTGAGTGAAAAGTCAAGTGTAGGAGGGTTTTAAACTCCCAAAATCTTCACCTATTTTCACTGTTTTAAATTCCTCAAATTGTACCATGGATAGGATGATTATTCATTCAATTGACATATTACTAATAGTTAATAATAATGAATTTTTCTCTATTGTTTGTGGGCTGCTTCAATGTCTTCTTCAGTGAAGAATTAATCCTTGGCATTTGCCTATTTTTAAATTGTTTTGTCTTTTTTGTTATTGTTCAGTTGTTGAAATTGTATCTATAGTTTAAAATCATTTTATTGGAGGCTCATACAACTCCCATCACAATCCATATATACATCATTTAAGTAAAACACCCTTATACATCCGTTACCCTCATCATTCTCAAAATTCGTCTTCCGCTTGGGTTCCTGGAATCAGCTCATTTTCCTTTTTTCCTTCCCCCTCAGTCCCCACTTTCCCCTCCATCATGAACCCTTAATAATTTATAAATTACTATTTTATCTTACCTTGCACTTCCCAGTGTCTCCCTTCACCCACCTTCCCATTTCCCATGCCCCAGAGAGGAGATTATATATAGAACCCCGAGATCGGATCCCCTTTCTATCCCTCCTTCTCTCCTGGTGTCGCCACTCTCACCATTGGTCCTGAGGGATTCATTAGACCATTTAAAATTATGTATTTCATTGGGCATCTCACCTATAAAAGACTTATTTAAAGAGTTAAAAGGGTAATGGTGTCACTTTGAGAATGAAAGGGCTGAAACCTAGTCGTGGTTTTTAATCACTTCAAATACTTGTGAAATTTGGGCAACGCAAAAAAAAAACACAGTGAAAAAAAGCGATGCATTTGAATTACAGTATTGATAAAGAATGTTGAATATACCACGAGCCATCAGAGGAATGAACAAATCTTTCTTGTAAGTACAGATGGAAGGCTCCTTAGAAGAAAGGATAGGCAGACTACACCTCACATAATCCTGGACAAGTTTTTTTTAAAGAGTCTGGTCACTGGAAATAACACAATACTTGCTTGGTAAGGTAGAGGGTGAGCAAAAAGTGGTAGGTCCTCAACCAAATGGATGTCTGCCACGATAGATTTAAACAATTTTCTACATGAATTTTATGATTATATCCTTCAAACTTTGAAGACTGATGCACAACTGATTTAAGCCATGACATGTTCAGTCACCTCATATGACTGTGACACCTGCATAAGAAGTAAGGAAGCACAGTGAAGAATTGAGGTGCTTGAACTGTAGTGTTAGAGAAGAATGCAGAAAGTGCCCTGGACGACACATAACCAAACCAAGCTGTTGAATGAAGTACAGCAAGACTGGTTACAAGAATTTTGCTTGGAGCCTCAGCAAACAAGAGGAAGCCCCTCAAAGAGATGGAGTAATAAACGGCTGCAACAATGGGCTCACCCATCACCCTGGTGAAGATGGCACATAAACAGTGTTTTCTTCTGTGGCCCTTGGGTCACCTGAATCCAAAATAAACCGAAGGCCCATAATAACATCAATGTCTGTATTATTTAGGGCATGTATATATTTTGAGTTAGATGATTTTTGTTTGTTTTGGTTTGCTTTTGTGTCCTTTGAGGTAGCGGTCTTGATTCATTTTCCTACAGGTGATTGTGCAATTTTGTCAGAACCAGTTGTTGGAGAGATTGTGCCCCTCCTGTTGAATGGAGTTTAAAATGATATACTTACAGATAGCTTTATTTAGGAGTTCTCAATTCTATTCCCCTGGTCTATGTGTTATCTATCTAATGTTGTTCTAGTACCAGGCCTTTTGATCAATATTGTTTTATAATAAGTTTTGATATTTGAAAGCATAAGCTTTACTATTATTATTTTGTACTGCCTCTTTCTTTTCCATATAAAGTTGGTGATCAGTTTCTATTTGTCTCATTACAGCTTATACTACAAATAAAAATAATGGTCCAGAGCAAAATTTAAAAACAATAATTGCAATTTGTTGGTACAAATTGGCACTGATACATTCTATTACAAGTTAATTTTAAATTAATATTTTAATATTCCTATTTATTTATAGCACCTCCCATGAAATTATATTTTTCACAAACACAATCTTGGACCACAATTATTCTGTGTTATACCATTCCATATGCAACCTGGTCCTTCTCAGCAGCTTTGTACCAAAAAAACCTCTATATTGAAGATGCTTCTCTAGATTGCTTATAATTCTACAACCAAGTTTAGACTTGTAGTTATCAGACTTCTACACAAGAAGTACTGTAAGCTTGCTGAAATTTGTAATGTGGCCTGGATTCTATTCCTTAACATTCTGTAATTTTCTTGTTACCATATTGCAGTAACCAAAAATCTCCCAAATCATGCTAAATATAATATTGCATAAATATAATCAAAAGCCAGATCATATAATAGGAAGTGGCATCAGATACACTCAAGTGAAAAATCAGCACATAGTGAAAAATGACAGATAAAAGATAGGTTGTTTTCTGATGGATTGAACAAGGGAGAGAAAGATAATAGAGAAATGGTTATAATCAAGAGAAAATAGGATGCCTTTGATAAGTCATGCTGGTTCTTGCCAGATAAAATATAGTGTTTGATCACATGTATTTCTCAAATTAGACAAGATTAAAGTGGATGGACAGGTTACACAGCAGGAAAGCAGCAACCATGATGCAGATGCTCAGTGTAGACTTCCTGCTCTGACACTGATACTTCCCGCGTGACTTGGGGGTGATGAGTTAGGTCCTATCTGTCTGTAGTCACTAATGTATGACATAAAAATGATTAATGTCGCTGTTCTTTACTGAAATATTGCAAAATCAGGAACTATCTAGAAAATCGCCATTTGGAATGCAATTGAACTTATATTTTTTTCCTTCCTTTTTGGAAGTTTAGGAAAATGGAATGCTCCAGTTTTCTATGAATCAGTATAATTTCAAAATAATGAAGGAATAAGAATTAAAACCAAAATCTAAACCTCATAGTTCACCACTCTGACAACACTGCATGATATTATTCGGGAAATTTTTGACTTTTAGTAACTAAAGGTTTATCACCCTCCAATTGTCATTTAAAATTCACTTTATTTAAAATTAGTTATTTCCTTTTAAAATATGGAAAATATTTTAAATATTTTAAATTATATATTGAAGTAATAACTACTTTACTTAGCTTTTTCTGTATACTTATTTTCTATCTTGGAACAAGGATATAGTCACATTTTTAGCTTACCCTGGAACCAAAGTTGCTAATTAGCCTGATAGTCTGAGAGTTACTCTAGGTTTTAGCTTCCCAACAACTGGAATTATAATGTTCTCTTTTAGCTAATGGATATTATTTTAGAGTTAGGAAAAGAAATGCACTTTGGATATTTTGAGGTGAAGATATTGGTGAGACCTAAAGATATTGTGAGCTGTATGAATTTTTATTTCAAAATGAGCTGCAAATTAGAGAAAATTTGGAAGTCACTTCCACATCAATCACAATTAAAGCTACAAAGTTACAAAGGAGTGAGTGCAAAAAGGGAAGAAGGCCAGAATGAATGGGGAAATATCCTTGCTCTACCCTTAGTAAATACTAAAAATTATGACTTGGCATTATAGGACTTTACAAAAATACAGTTACTCCAGTTACCTGCCATCTGACATATTGCAATTATCACAATAATATAAAATTTACTATCTAACCATCTTGTCATGCATTTTATTATTTTTTTCAATCATTTTATTAGGGCCTCATAGAACTCATCACAATCCATACATACATCAGTTGTGTAAAGCACATTTGTACACTCGCTGCTCTCAATACTCTCAAAACATTTGCTCTCCACTTAAGCCCCTGGCATAAGCTCTTCGTTTTTACCCTCCCTCCCCACTACCCTCTCCCTCATGAATCCTAGATTATTTTATAAATTATTATTTTGTCGTATCTTGCACTGTCCAACCTCTCCCTTCGCCCACTTTTCTGTTGTCTGTCTCCCAGGGTATTTCATACTATTTATATTGGCTTCTATCTGGTAATATGAATTCCATGGTACAAAGTTAGAGTGATGCTATCTAGCATGGTGAAGACTTTGTGCAAAAAAGGCTAGGTGAGGATTCTGGTGTTTTAAAAATTATGCGATGATGTAATTGGAAATTACGTAATTATCTACTTATCCTTCTTTTTTTATTTGATATGGTCATCTTCCATTTTCGCATCACTAATTTCAGATAATTAGAATTTTGGAACTTAAACCGCTGGTAAGTAATGATCAGGAATAAATAAAATTCTGCAGTAAACAAGAAAGGTTGAAATATTATCCAGTCTCACCTCTTGGTCGTTGATTTTGTCTACTTTGACCAAGAAATCCTTCCAATCATGAAATTGTCCTAAAACCACAATGTCAAAAATATTTTCCACTGGCTCATGTTCACTTGAGCAGTATCTTAGTTATACAAAAAGTATCATTGTCCCTATTGTCTCAATGATAGAATATGTGATAGTATATTTATGTCAACTTTAAAATATATAAAATTGTAGGGGTTGAGTTTAGCCTGTAAATCAGGTTACAACCTGATACCACCTCCATGTGGATGTGACCTTCTTCTCATAAGGAGGACCCTAGGGCCCTTCCTCTCCCTGTCTGCTTTCACCTGCCTGCTTGCTGATCCTGAGAGCTGCTGGAGTCCTGCCACGTTTCCACCAGCCTTGGATCCACGTGACTTTGCACCCATTGGCCTGTGATCTTCCTGCATTCCGCATCATTGCATGTGGCTGTGTGCATCTGCAATGGTACTTGTGGACTAGTATTGGACATATGGACTTGAGTTAGAATAGGTGGGAATGTGTTCTTGATCTACAATTACTTCTTGATATAAATATAAATGTATAAGAGTATACAAAAGTGAGTGGCTCTAGATTTGTTTCTCCAGTTAAGCTGGCCTAACACAACATGTCACATAAACATTATAACACCACATGTAACATAGGCATTGTAATACAACCTGTGACATACACATTGCAACACAATTTGCAATATATTACTTTAGGATTATCTTGTTAATAACTGTGGTGATCCTTGCAAAATACTAATTTGGCCAATCTTGTCCAAAATGTATTCTATACTTATACCATTATGTATAAATCTACACACACATGTACATATTTACCATTTGTCTGTCAGTTAGTCCTATTACGGTGACTTGTGTGAAAGTGTGTTAGTATGCTGAACATAATAGAACTGGTATTTAAATACTTGCAAGGTCATCCAAAGTGAACAGGTTTCAGCAGAGTTCCACACTAAGAACTGACTACTAAAAAAGAATGAGCAATTCACATCTGAGGATTTCACCACAGACAATCTTAGGAATAGCAGCAGAATAATGTCAGATATATTGCCAGAGGATGAGGCCTTCACGTTGGATAGCACTCAAAACATGACTGAGGAAGAGGTACCTTCTCAAAGTAGACTCGACCATAGAGCATGCATGGAGTAAAGCATTCAGGGACTTAATTGGTTATTGGAGCATGACTCAAAATTAGAAGAAACCTCTGCTAACAAGTATGAATAATTTGAACTTTGAATGCACAAATATGAATATAGGAAAATTTAAAGTCATAAAAAATGAAATATATACACAATCGATATCCTAGATATAAGTGAGGTGAAATGGACTGGTATTGGGTATTAATAATTATTAATTTATGCCAGGAATAATAAATTCAGGAGAAATATTGTCATATCATCATCAAGGACATTTCAAGATTAATCATGAAGCACAATGCTTTCTTTCATAGGATCATAACTAACCTCATACAAAAATATTCAGTTAATGCAACTATTATTAAAATTTATGCACAACCACTACAGATAATGATGAAGAAATAGAATTATCTTACATACAATTTCAATATGAAATTGATCGACATGCAGTTAAGATCAACCTGCATTGATAACTATTGGCAATTGGACTGCAAAACTTGTAAACACAGAGGAAAGGACCATAGTCAGAAAATATTGCCTGGGGGATTAAGATAGTGAACATATACTGTGCCAACATGGCCAATGAACACATGTGGGATTAATTGAAGGGTGGAGAGATAAATAGCTCAGTGAGCCTCACCTTTCTTGTCTCTTGCTCTATGATCGCTGGAACAGTGTGTGGCTCCCTTGCTTGTTCTGTGCCTCATTTTGCAAGCAACACCCCGTATCGGACACCTAACCCGTGGACTGTGTTGCTGTAATTTGAGGTTCCTTCAAGACCTGCTTCACAACACTATTGGAATTTATATCTCTTGAGCTGGGGGCTGACTGTTGGTGACCTGGCTGACTGTTGGTGACCTGCCTTGCTGTTTGCTGCGTGTGCCCAGATAGCCTGAATTGCTCTACAGAGGACAACCTGGCAGCCCTCAAGACTTGAAGGACTGTCAGTGTCTCATGCTGTCGCACAGAAGTAAGTTGCACTGAACCATTTGTACTGCTTTATAAATTAATTAACTGTTTATTTCTTATATATCTGTGTATATATATATATATATATATATATAATTATTAGTGTTTTGGTTTTTTTTCTCTAGAGATCCCTGTCTAACATAATTGGTACTGAGAATGGTTCTAGAGGAAGAGAATCATAAATATGAGCTTCTTAAATTGGCTCTCCAGACTAATTAGTCTTAACAGCACTAATAATGCTATTTGTACACCCAAAGGCATGTATAAGTCTGCCACTCTTACTAATCCATGGTGTTAAATAGCAGAGTTAATACCTACAATAGCACCACCGATAGAGGAGGGGCTGGTTAAAGAGAGGCTCTGAGTGATTGTATCTTTGATATTTTCCAGGAGTTTTGTCAGGATGACAAGTATAGGGAAGCTGGTTGGCTGGTCCTTCTTACAATGCAAAGTGTGATTAAGGAGAGGGATGGTCTCAGAGCCTCAGAAGCCCATCTCAAGTGCTGACTAACATATTTGAAAGCTTCCGCCTGTGCTACAAGGGAGAGCCTTCTCTCCTCTAGTAAAAGAGCTGACATTGCTGAGAACCAGGTCGAGAGCCTCATTATGCGAGTGGCTGAATTACAATGGTCAGCTGAATTGCAGATCTAGAGCAGCGTCTGATACCAAAGTGAGGGCATTGATAGGAAAACGTTGGAACCCTGAAACACGGGATGGGAACATATGGACTGATGATCCAGAAGAGGAGGATATTGAGCCCCTATAAACAATTGCTCCACCCCAGTCAATAGATCCACCCCTCTCAGTTAAAGTATTAATTTACTATCAATATAACAACTGACACCTGAGCAGAATAGCCAAACTATTCAAGGAGAAATTCCAGGTGGGGCTGCATCAGTAGCATTGCCTGAGGGAGCTGCCTTACAAGATATTGCTGAGAGAATCCGGGAAACACCCTCACCACCCATTATTTCCACTAGACCTGTAACTAAAAGTAAGTCTCAGAAAACTCCCAAAGGTGAGGTTGAGATGATTACCTAAGAAGAAACATATTATACTCACAAAGATCTGCTCGAGTTTTTTTTTTTTTTAATTCAGACAAGCAGAAGCCTGGGGAATATCCCTGGAATGGTTACTTAGGGTGTGGGATACTGGTACACGAAATGTATTAAACCAGTCTGAGATTCTGGATATAGGACCCCTAAGCACAGACTCTTCTTTCAATGACTCAGCGAGAGAGCTTTAGAGAGGATCTAATTCCTTATTTGGTTGGTTCACTGAAGCAAAAACTGCCAGATAACCTGGATTAGACCAACTTGAGGTACCTCAGGTACCTTGGTATAGTGTAGAAAAAGGCATCCAAAAGTTTAGGGAAATTGGTGTGTTGGAATGGATTTACCAGGATATTCCCATAGACCCAAAAGGAGGGTGTCCTGTGGACTTACCCTTCACCACAACCATAAGGAACACGTTTGTGAAGTGGGCCCCAGCATCTCTTAAGACTCCTGTAATTGCTATTTTATGTACAGCAGGATTAACTGTGGGTACTGCCCTAAGTTAATGACATTTTCCCACAGTGGGGTTGATTGGGCCCCATGGTGGTAGAGGGCCAGTGTCAGCATTGAATCAACAGACAGGATAGACATGGTTATAACAGACAGCAAGGTTTCCGTAGTAATCAAAACAACCTGTCTCATGTGGAATTATGGCATTGGCTTCTTACCCACAGTGTCCCTAGGAGTGAAATAGATGGGAAACCTACTAAATATTTTCGTGATCTATACAGGTGGAAGAAAGCTAGATCAGGAGAACAGCAGAATAGACAGTCATGATCACTCAATCAATTCCCTGAGCCAGTTTACAGAACCACAACCCCTGCAATGAGGGAAGGCCGGGTCCCTTTGAAGGAGGACCCTACTACATCACCGAAGGTCTATACTGTTAGTCTTTCTTCTAGCCTTCCCCAAAGGGACCTGCGGCCTTTCACAAGAGTGACTGTTCATTGGGGGAAAGGAAGTAATGAAACTTTTTGTGAATTATTGGACAATGGTTCTAAACTGACACTAATTCCAGGACAACCAAAGTGTTTTGAAGGCCCACAAATCAGAGTGGGGGCTTATGGAGGTCAAGATATCAATGGAGTTTTAGCTCGGGTATGCCGCTCTATGGGTCCAGTGGGCCCCTGAACTTATCCTGTGGTTATTTCCCCAGTTACAGAATGCATCATTGGAAAAGACATACTTAGTAACTGGCAGACCCCATAGTGGATCCCTGAAATGTGGAATAAGGGCTATCGTGGTAGGAAATGCCAAGTGGACACCATTAGAAGTGCATTGCCTAGGAAAATAGTAAACCAAAAGCAATACCACATTCCTGGAGGAATTGCAGAGATCAGTGCCACCATCAAAGACTTGAAAGATGTAGTGGTGGTGATTCCTACCACATCTCCATTTAACTCACCTATTTGGTCTTTAAAGAAGACAGATGGATTCTGGAGCATGACAATGGATTATCATAAACTTAATCAGATGGTGACTCTAATTTCAGGTGCCATTCCACATGCGATTTCATTGCTTGAGCAAATTAATACTTCTCCTGTTACTTAGAATACAGCTATTGATCTGGCGAATGATTTCTCAACACCAGTCTTGAAAGACCACCAGAAGCAGTTTGACTTCAGCTGGCAAGGGCAACAATACACGTTCACAATTCTCTCCCAAGGGTACATCAACTCTTTCACCCAGTGCCATAATTTAGTCCGAAAAGACCTTGTATGCCTGGCTATTCCTCAAACCATCACAATAGTCCATGATATTGATGACATTATGCTGATTGGACCAATTAAGGAGGATGTATCAAAGACTTTAGATTCATTGGTACAAAATCTGTGTGCAAGAGGTTGGGAAATTAACCCAAAGAAAATCCAGGCACCCTCTACCTCAATCTAATGTCTAGGGCTCCAGTAGTGTGGGGCATGTCGAGATAGTCCTACTAAAGTAAAGAATAACTTATTGCATCTGCCCCCCCCCAACAAATAAAAGGAGGCACAACGCCTAGTAGGGCTCTTCAGATTTGGGAGGCAACATATCCCTCACTTGGGTGTTCTACTTCAACTTATTCATCATGTGACATGAAAGGCCTCCAACTTTGAGGGGGACCCAGAACAAGAAAAGGCTCTTCAACAGGTAAGCTGGTTTGCCAGTGGGACCATATGATCCAGGTGACCCAATGATGCTAGAGATGTCAGTTGTAGATAAAGATGCAGTGTGGGGTCTTTGGCAGACCCCTATCATTTTGGAGTAAAGTCCTGCCATCCTCTGCAGACAACTACTCCCCCCTTGAAAAACTGCTTTTGGCCTGTTACGGGGTCTTGGTGGAGAATAAATGCCTCACCATGGGCCACCAAGTCACCATGAGGTCTGAACAACCCATCTTGAACAGGGTATTGTCTGACCCATGGAGTCATAAAGTTGGACATGCGCAGCAACACCCCATTGTTAAATGGAAGTGGTATGTATGAGATCAGGCCAGTGCAGGACCTGAAGGGACAAGTAAGCTGTATGAAGAAGTGACCCAAATGTCCACAGTCTCCACTGCTGTCACATTACCTTCTTTCTCCCAGGTGCAGACCTATGGCCTCCTAAGGAGGTCCTTACCATACTTTAACTGAATAACAAAAAAGTCATCATTGGTTTACAAATGATATGCAGGTGCCACTCATAAGTAGACAGCAGCAGCACTATTGCCCCCTTTATGGGGTCTCCGTAATGAACAGTGGTGAAGGGAAATCCTCCCAATGGGCAGAACTTTGAGCAGTGCACCTGGGCATTCAGATTGCCAGCAATGAAAAATGGCCAGATTTGAGTCTGTATACTGATTCATGGGCTGCAGCTAATGGCTTGGCTGCGTGGTCAGGGAATTAGAAGCAACATGATTGGAAAATTGGTGACAAGGAGGTGTCGGGAAGAGGTACGTGGATGTACAACTCTGAATGGGCCAAGAAACTAAATGTAATTGTGTCTCATGTGACTGCTCACCAAATACCTCTAAAGAGGAGGATTTTAACAATCAAGTGGATAAGATGGCACGCACTATGGAGACTGGTCCTCCTCTTTCCTCTGCCATTCCTGTTATTGCCGAATGGGCACATGAACAAAGTGGACATGGCGACAGGGATGGAGGTGATGCATGGGCAAAGCAACATGGCCTTCCACTCACCAAGGCTGACTTGGCCAGTGCTACTGCTGAGAGCCCCATTTGCCAGCAACAGAAACCAACATTAAGTCCATTCCTCGGGGAGATCAACCAGCAACTTGGTGGCAGGTTGATTACATAGGACCACTTCCATCATGGAGGGGACAGCGTTTTGTTCTTACTGGAATAGACACCTACTCTGGATATGGATTTGCCTTCCCTGAACGTGATGCTTCTGCCAAAACTACCATTCATGGACTTACAGAATGCCTCATCGCCGGCATGGCATCCCACACAGCATTGCTTCAGATCAAGGAACTTACTTCACAGCAAATACAGTGCGGCAATGGGCCCATGCCCATGGAATTCACTGGTTGTATCAAGTTTCTCATCATCCTGAAGCAGCTGGCTTGATAGAACTCCTAAAAACACAATTACAGTTCCAACTAGGTGGCAACAACTTGAGGGGCTGGGGGCAATGTTCTCCAGGAAGCTGTATATGCTCTAAACCAGTGGCCAATATATGGTGCTGTGTCTCCAATATCCAGAATTCATGGGTCCAGGAACCAAGGGGTGGAAGCTGGAGTGGCACCACTCACTATTATTCCTGGTGATTCACTTGCAGCATTTTTGCTTCCTGTCCCAGAAACCCAGTGTTCCTCAGGCCTGGAGGTCCTTCTCCCGAAGGGAAGAACTCTCCCACCTGGAAACATAGCATGGATTCCACTGAACTGGCAGCTGATAATGACCCCTGGCTACTTTGGGCTTCTCATGCATTTGGATCAACAGGTCAGGAAGGGTGTCACTGTACTGAGTGGTGTGATTGATCCTGATTACCAAGGAGAAATTGGACTGGTGTTACATAATGGAGGTAAAGAAGAATATGTCTGGAATCCAGGAGTTCCCATAGGCCGACTCTTAGTGCTCCCAAGCCCTGTGATTAAACTAAATGGTAAGTTATAGCAACCCAATCCTGATAGAACTCATCATGACTCAGACCTCTCAGGAAAAAACCAGGCACCAGGCAAAAAACCACAGCAGGCAAAAAACCACAGTCAGCAGAGGTGCTTGCTGAGGGCAAAGGTAATACAGGATGGGTACCAGTAGAAGGTAGTTCTACCTATCAGTTACAACCACAGGATCAATTGCAAATGTGAGGTTTGTGATTGTCAGTGTAGTTTCTTTATATGTACTTATTGAGTATCTTTCCTTTGTTCATGATATATCAGCTACAATTGGACTCAGTGTGTTTTATTTATATGTATGATAGATGTTTGATGTTAAGTATAAGTGTGATTTCATTAATGTCTTAAATTATATATGGCTAAAGAATTGTGTACAAGTGCCAAGTTAGCAAGGTGTGCATTAGATAGTTAAAGTGTATTGTGCCAACATGACCAATGAACACATGTGGGATTACTTGAAGGGTGGAGAGATAAATGGCTTGGCGAGCCTTGTCTTTCTTGTCTCTTGCTCTTTGATCATCAGACCAGTGTGCAGCTGCCTTACTTTTTCTGTGCCTCAGTTTGCAAGCTACACTACCTGCGGGACACCTAACCCATGGACTATGTTGCTGTAATTTGAGGTTCCTTCAAGACCTGCTTCACCACATGACTGGAATATACATCTCTTGAGCTGGGGACTGTTGGACCCTGCCATCTGGCTGACTGTTGGTGGCCTACTTGACTTAATGTTTGCTCCCTGTGCCCATATAGCCTGAATTGCTCTACAGAGGACTACCCAGTGGCTCTCAAGACTTGAAGGACTGCCAGTGTCTCACAGTTGTCTCATGGGAGTGAGTTGCACTGAGCCATTTGTACTGCTGCATAGATTAATTAGCTGTTTATTTCTTATGTTATTTCTATCTCTCTATATAAATATATATAAAATAATTAGTGTCCTGGTTTTGTTTCTCTAGAGAACCCTGTCTAACATAGTGATAGAAAAGAGGCTGAAGATCACATGATAGAATTTTGCAAGATCAGCAACATCTTCATCACAAATATCACTTGTCAACAACACAAATGGCAACTATACATGTAGACTTCTCTAGATTGACATTTGTGGAAAGAAACAATATCAGCAGCAAAAACCAGGTGAGTGGCTGACTGTGAAAAGATCCATTGCTCATCTGTAGGTTACTGTTGAAATTGAATGAAATTAAACAAGTGTAAAAGATCCAAAATAAAAGTTAAAGCACATCCCACCTGAATTTAGAAAACATCACAAAAACAGATTTTTGCATTGAACATGGATGAAGAAAGAAAAAAATGTCATTGAAAATACAGGACAAAAGGAAAGATCAAATTGAATAGCAGAAGGAGCTCCAAATGTATTCTTCATCTTAGAGAAGTTAAGGCAAAAGGAAGAAATTATTAAGTCAAAGACCTGAAGAGAAAATTGCAAGGAGCAGCACAAGAAAGCAAAGTGAAGTATTATAATGAAATGTGCAATGACAAAGAGTTAAAAACTAAAAGGAACATACCCAGGTTATCTAAAACTTAAAAAATTCTAGAGAAAATAGTCATGTCAAGTGAAAGATTGAAATTTTCTACTGGCAAAATATTGAATGATGCTGGAAGCATAAAAAAAAAAGGTAGAAAGAATACAGTCGAAAAGAGCCAGTCAGCATTCAACTATTTCAAGAGGAAGCATATGATCAAGAGCCAGTAGGATGGAAGGACAAAATGTAAGCTGCCCTCAAGGCATTAGCCAAAACAAGCCTCCCCAAATTGACAGAATACAAATTTAAATGTTCCCACAAGTTGATGAAGCCCTGGGAGCACTCACAAGTCTATGCCAACAAATTTTGAAAATAATGACTTGATCAACTGTCTGGAAGAATCCAGACTTGTACCCATCCAAAAGAAGGCTGATGCCAACAGAATTCTCATATTAAAGAACAATATCATGGAGGTCACAAGAAGTAAAATTTTGCTGAAAATCATTCAACAATGGTTTCTATAGTACATTGACAAGAGGTTGTCAGAAATTCAGGCAAGCCTCAGAAGGAGACAATGAACAAGGATTATTGTTACTGATGTCAGTAACATAGAACAAGGGCTATTGTTACTAATGTCAGAATCTTAGCTGAAAGCAAAGAATACCAGAAAAAAATGTTTGCCTATGTCTTATTGACTTTGCAGAGACATTCAACTAAGGAGATCATAAGGAAGCCTGCATAGCCTCAGAAAGAAGATAATTTCAAAACACTTCCTTGTGCCCATCTAGAGCCTTTACATAGATCAAGAAGCTATTGTGGGAAAAGAACAAGTAAGTACTGCGTGTCTTCAATCAGGAAATGTATGTGCCAAGGTAATGCTGAGCACATATTCAGAGAAGCTGGAGTATATGAATAAGAAAGCAGCATCAGGATTGGAGGAAGAATTATTAACAACGTGTAGTACATAGATGACACAACCTTGTTTGTTGAAAGAGTGGAGGACGTGAAGCACTTGCTGATGAAGATGAAGGACTCAGCATTCAGTATGAATTATTACTCAATGTGAAGAACACTATTCTCACAACTACACCATTATGAACAGAGAAAAGAATGAAGTTGTCACAGATTTCCTCTTGCTTGGATCCACAATCAATATGCATGTTATTAGTAGTCAAGATATTAAAGGACACCTTACCCTGGGCAAAAACTGATGTACAAGGCTTCTTTTACATGTTGAAAATCAAGGTATTGTTACTTTGTGGACTAAGGTGTGTTTGACTCAAGGCATGGTACTTTGTATCACCCCATATTCTTATGAAAGTTCAACATTGATTAAGGAAACTGGAGACGAATTAATGCATTTGGATTATGGTACTGGTGAAGAATATTGACAGTATCATGGACTTCCCAAAGAACAAAGAAATATATCTTCAAAGTACATCCAGAATGCTGCTTAAAAGCCAGAATGGTTTCACTTAGGACATGATAGTGAGAGAAACCAGTCTCTGGAAGACAACATCCGGTTTGTTCCCATCGTGAGCTAAGGAAAGAGAAGCACACTGCTTTCACATGGTGGCTGCGACTCGGGCTCTAACACAGGAACAGCGCTGAGGATGGCACAGGACTTGCGAGTGTTTTGCTCAGTTGTGCGTAGGACTGTTATGAGCCCGAATGAGCTCAACAGGACTCAGCAACAATATATACACATACATACATTCCGATCAATAATTAACTTTACTAACTGATTTCATAACGTAGCCTGATCTATGTATACCAATAACACTTTACATAAATAATGTTACAATGAATACCATTGAGTATACAATCCAGTGACTAGTAGATTACCATGTAGAAGAGTATTAACATTTTATGGTCTTGGACATATATATTTACATAAATATGTATGTATTTATCTGTTTCTTTGTAATGAAGTTACCTAAATATTTTCACTATAGATATATTACTTTTTTGTCAAAATCAATTTTATCACTTAGATATTTTTTCTATTGTCTATGTAGTACAATGTAAATCAGGTATATTTTTCCTCACAATGGAGACTTGGAATTCTTTTTTTTGTTGTTGTTGATGTTTCCAATTTTTATTATCTCCATTTCTACTATACTATGAATAGTTAAGAATATTTTTGAGTCTTTTCCAAATTTTTTTTTGTTTGTTTTGTTTTGTTTTGTTTAATTTTTTTATTTTAACAATTTATTGGGGCTGATACAATTCTTTTCACAGTTCATACATATACATACATCAATTGTATAAAGCACATCTGTACAGTTTTTGCCCTAATCATTTTTTTCTCTTTTCTTCTTTTACATTTTATTAGGGACTCAAACAATTCTTACCACAACCCATACATATACATACATCAATTGTATAAAGCACATCCACACATTCCCCGCCCCAATCACTCTCAAAGCATTCGCCCTCCACTTAAGCCCCTTGCATCAGGTCCTCTTTCCCCCCCCCTCCCTCCCCATTCCCCCCTCCCTCATATGCCCTTGGTAATTTATACATCGTTATTTTGTCATATCTTGCCCTATCCGGAGTCTCCCTTCCCCCCTTCTCTGCTGTCCCTCTCCCAGGGAAGAGGTCACATGTGGATCCCTGTAATCAGTTCCCCCTTTCCAACCCACTCACCCTCCACTCTCCCAGCATCGTCCCTCACACCCTTGGTCCTGAAGGTATCATCCACCCCGGATTCCCTGTACCTCCAACCCTCATATGTACCAGTGTACAGCCTCTGTCCCATCCAGCCCTGCAAGGTAGAATTCGGATCATGGTAGTTGGGGGGAGGAAGCATCCAGGATCTGGGGGAAAGCTGTGTTCTTCATCGATACTACCTCACACCCTAATTAACCCATCTCCTCTCCTAAACCCCTCTATGAGGGGATCTCCATTGGCCGACACTTGGGCCTTGGGTCTCCACTCTGCACTTCCCCCTTCATTTAATATGATATATATATACACATATACACATACATATATACATATACACATATATACACATATACACACACTTATATCTTTTTTTTTTGCATGATGCCTTATACCTGGTCCCTTGGGCACCTCGTGATCGCACTGGCCGGTGTGCTTCTTCCATGTGGGCTTATTTGCTTCTGAGCTAGATGGCCGCTTGTTCACCTTCAAGCCTTTAAGACCCCAGACACTATCTCTTTTGATAGCCGGGCACCATCAGCTTTCTTCACCACATTTGCTTATGCACCCATTTGTCTTCAGCGATCCTATCATGGAGGTGTGCAGTCAATGATATGATTTTTTGTTCTTTGATGCCTGGTAACTGATCCCTTTGGGACCACTCGATCACACAGGCTGGTGTTTCTTCCATGTGGACTTTGTTGCTTCTGAGCTAGATGGCCGCTTGTTTCTCTTCAAGCCTTTAAGACCCCAGTCACTATCTCTTTTGATAGCCGGGCACCATCAGCTTTCTTCACCACATTTACTTGTTCACCCACTTTGGCTCCAGCCGTTGTGTTGGGAGAGTGAGCATCATAGAGTTCCAATTTAATAAAAGAAGGTATTCATGCATTGAGGGAGTGTTTGAGTAGAGGCCCAAGGTCCTTCCGCCACCTTAATACTTGACCTATAAATATAGACACATAGATCTATTTCCCCCATCCTCCTATATATATTTGCATGTACATGTCTTTGTCTAGACCTCCATGAATGCCCTTTGACTCCTAGCTCTTTCCTCCATCTCCCTTGACCTTCCTCCTGCCCTACTACCATGCTTCATCGCCACCTGCGCTAGAGTATACCTCTTCTCTAAGCAACCTTACCCTTGATCATTTCCCACCAGGCCTGCCACTCCCCCTTCTCTACCATTTGGGGTCCCATGTTTTTCCCTTGTCCCTGGGTTTGTTAACACCACTTCCTTACCCCCCCCTACCCCCCACCCCAAGTCCCCCCGGAACTGTCGGTCCCGTTGTTTTTCATCCAGATAGTTCATCCAGCCTGTCCTATTCAGACAGACCTGTGGAGTCACTAACATGCACGAAAACTAGACAGAGGAAAACAAAGCAACAGTATACAACCAGACAACAAAACAACCAAAACAAACCACTGAAAAAGAACAGAACAAATCAGATCACAAGAGAAAAGCTTGTAGTTAGTTCAAGGATCGTTTGCTGGCCCTTAGGAGCGTTTTCCAGTCCAGTCTGTTGGGGCATCACGCCCTGGCCCCAAAGTCCACTTTCAGCATTCCCTGGGGACCTTGCCACTCCATTCCCTTGCTGTTCCGCTGCACTCCCCCAGTGATTTGCCTCGGTGTGGTGGGATCAGGTCAGGTGCAATTCCCACACTGTGTCTCCGGTGCTGTCCCCTGTATTGCCCTTAGTCACTGAGGGGCATCATGTCTCATAGTAGGGCCAGCCATGTTGTTCTCTCTGTGGACTGGCTGCTCTACTCAGGAACATCATCATCAAGGCCTGGTGGGCCAGGCTGTGCTCCACTCTCTCCTCCTGCAGACTTGGAATTCTTAATGCCTGACAAACACTTTCATAGTTTAAATTTCAGTGTCTGCATTATAAGCAAGAACTTATATCAGTATTTGGGTGTGATAATAAATTATACTTTAACTAATAGTTAATGATTAAATGAGAACAAATTAGTTTTATTTTAGACTTATTTTTTGTTTGAGAGTTTAAATTATATAAACACATTTACAATTTGATCATTCAATTATTTTTTAATAATTAGTTCTTGATTGTTCTGTGATGCAGTGAGCAATATATTACTACTATTTTATTCAACTAGACCAAGATGTATATATTAAAATAATACTACATTATTTATTCACAGACAAAAAAATGAGGATGTGATGAGTTTAATTTAAATCTTGGTTCAATTATGATATTTAAATGAACGAACAATTTGAAGTTCTACATGTTTGATTTCTGTTCAAGTAGTGTAAATGATAATCAAGAATGAATATGTCTGAATAATCACAATCAAAGAAAAAATATATTTTAGACTTTAAAATCATTTCATTCACTGACAATTTTTTGAGTTTCTTTTCAGAGTCATGGAGTCTGTGTTCTTACTTCTGTTGTGAATGGGAACCAATAAGGTCTGAGAGTCAGAGCAGATATCAGATGGTGGAATGTTTTACCAAAGGGGATACAGCAGGGCAGAATTCTCTGAAAGAGAATGCCATAGTCATCAATAATTTTATTTAATTGATGACATTCATCTGTGATGCAGTGATTTCCTCACTATGAGTCAGCTAGTCATAGTCTTTGTAATCCCCATGAAATGACTGGGGTCGGGTGGCTGGGTTTGCTGTTATGAAGCTAAAGAGCGCAGCAATTTCAGGCTGAAGCTTATGATGGGGTTGCTTTGATGTATTGGTCTAGCAGACCTTGACAAATGCCTCAAGCAGGACAACGGTCAAAGACCAGAGAGTCCTGTCTGTGGGCACAGCTGAGAAGAGGTTGTCCTTCCCAAGTAACTCTATCTGGAACATTCCATATGTCAAATTGTTCCTTGTAAACATCCCTAGTAAACACGTTGATCATTGAGAGTGGCCTGTGGGGATTGTTGGGGTCAGAATTGGTCCAGAAGATAAAGGTTGGAGGCCAGTCTGACCCGTCTCAGAGAAGCAGACTTGGGCTGATACCAGTTATCCACCTCCCACTTGTGAAGTCCGAGGAGGTCAGACTTTTGCCTCAATCCTTTTTTGACATCTTATAATCAGAAATACCATCTATCCTTGTTTATCTACAACTCTTTGGTTTATATGTAAGCCCTCTGTCATAATTACCATCCTAGTGATATGGTCCATGAAGCGCTAGCTGCCCCAGTCTGAGACTAAATCACATGACTCCCTTTTTCATAACCAATAAAACAATAGGCTTCTGGTGGATTAGGCGGAAGTCAGAATAATGAAAGGAAGGCTGGAAGGCAACCAAGTATGCAAATCACAGAAATTTGCTTGTAATCAAGTCATCCAAACACATGAAATCCAAAACCACAATCATGGCTTTCTCTGTCACTTAGCCTTTGCCTGCAGTGAATTTAGAGAGAATTATAGTCCAATTATTCACCTGCTTCAAATTGGAGGCTTCCCTCCAATGTTTACCACAACACTTTACCAAGGATGTTCAATCTCATGATTGATGGGATCATAATGATCAGGCTCCCCAGTGTTGTTCAAATAAATAAAAATGTAAACATTAAAAAAATAAAAAACAGAACTACTTCTGTTAAATACAGACAAACATGATTGGAGAAAACAATGCACTTTGATTAGCAAAGAATAATCTAAAAATTAGTTTCAGATATCATTATAACCAATTGTAATTTTTAGTTTGATTCTGCAACTGTACTGTTCATGAAATGATCTAAGGAAACAAAAACAAAAATAACTTAGGTAACACAATTATATAGA
This sequence comes from Tenrec ecaudatus, assembly GCF_050624435.1. Taxonomy (NCBI): domain Eukaryota; kingdom Metazoa; phylum Chordata; class Mammalia; order Afrosoricida; family Tenrecidae; genus Tenrec; species Tenrec ecaudatus. Next base: position 99,845,365 of record NC_134540.1, read on the forward strand.
ACTTTGTAATCACTGTGCGTTAAAATACATAAAATTATCCTCAGGTACATATTTAATATAAACCGAATAATACAAAGAATAAATAATAATGTAGCTTTAAAACAGGCTAAAGGAAAAATCTCTAAAAACATTGTTAGTTAAGTTTCTGCCTTAGGCAACTCTCTTCCCCATTTATTGTCTAATTAGGTAATTTCCCATATTTGGTTTAGGTATGCTCAATCATTCTTAGACAAATGCATTCTACTGCCTCTAAAATACACGTGAGCTTGCATTTAAACTTGAAAGATAAAACATTGTCTATGGTATAAAATCTGGGATCTCTTTGTAATTACAAAAGTTTTTATTTTTATAAAATTGTATTGTTATGAATTAAAACTATACGGTGCTATAGAACTTTGATGAATTTGACGTTTTAAACAAAGAACCCTACACAAATGGAGTCTCACTGAAAACAAATGAAAATTTCATATCCCAGATTATTGCTGAGCCAACCTCATATCAATGCCTCATAAATCTCACTGGAGAAGATTTAGTTACATCAATATATTGTTGATTTTATGTGGTCTTTAGAGCTTAGGATAAAGAGTTACAAAGTGATATTGATTTAATTCAAGCTAGGTAAATTTTCGGTGACCTTGTTGTTTAGCTGAGTGTAATGCTCACAACTTCTGGCTTAATCAACCACAAAACAAATTCACATACATTATTAAAATTGATTGTGAGTGAATGTATTATAACCTTTATATTTTCTATGTACATAGTACTTTAGCACATTTATTCGCACTCTTATTATATGTACTTTTAACCCATCGACATTAAATTATTTCAATTTATTTTTTAATGAAGAGGCTTAATACAGACATGAAAAGGCTAGCAGTATTGTATACAGACAAACTGAGGTAGAGAACAGTAGACACAGGAACCAGAAGGCAAATGTAACCTATTTCAGAATAGACTAGATTTAATTTGTGACTTGCTTCAAAGCCTTTGAAAATTGAATAGGGAAATAGTGAGGCAAACAAGTGATGAGAATGTTGGAGATTATTAAGTTATCTGAGATGGAGAACACAGAGGAAGGGTAGAACTGAAGAAAACAAAATATAGTCTTATTTTGAGAATTAGGTGTATAGTTTAGGAAAAACTGTGTCCTTTTGACTATATCTCATGGTGATTTAATGGCTTATGTTTCTTTTATACCCAATTCTTAGTTAAATTTCTATACTTAGGGCAACTTCTAGTCACAATGTACTACTCATTGATTCATACCCAAAGGTAGTATTAAGAGATATTCACAATATACACATATATCATTAGTACCAACTAAATGAATACTTGGTATATCTACATATCATCTTAGTTAGATATCATCTTATGATATCTACATATCATACCTTAGTTAGACATATGTATTAAAAATAAACCCACATAAACTCACTCCCATTAACTCTATTCCAAATCCTAGCAACTATATGGTCTCACAGGTAAATTCTCTATGGAGTGTGGGAGTGTACAGCGTCCTCCTTCTCCTTCCAAGCAGCTCGTGCATTTGAATTCCTGACTAAACAATTAGTATTCCAATGATTACCCGCTGTGCCACCATGGATCCTACAACTACACTGCCTCTTAATTATTTTTGGAGCTGTAATGAATATGTTTTGTATACATTGATCACGTTTATGCTAATAAATGCACTATTCAGCTACTTCCATGTTAAACAGGACAAGCATGTATACTATAGAAATAGAAACAGCATGTTAATGTAAAACATTGCAAGTGCACTCTCTGAAAACAATCCAAATATTTATCAAGCGATGAATAAATCAAATGTGACCTATGCAAAGAATGAAATATTATTCAACCATGAACAGGAAAGAAACAGTGATACATGTTACAGTACGCATGATCCTTAAAAATATTATTCTCATGAAAGAGGAAGACAAAGGTCTATATTCCAGGATCCCGTGGTTTTGAAGCTTCCATAGCAGACACATTTATAGAGACAGAAAGAAAGCTAGTGGTCACCAGGTGCTAGGGTCGAGGAGAATGCATAGCTACGAAAACCATTGGGTTTCGTTTTGGCTTTCAAAATATCTTAGCGATAGAAATGAAGATAAATGATTTCTATATAGCATTGTGAAGACATTAAATGGAACTGAACTTACTCTTTATGATGTTTAAGAGTTGGGGGGGGGAGGGAGACTCCGGATAGGGCAGGATATGACAAAATAACAATCTGTGGATTATCAAGGGCTCATGAGGGAGGGGGGAGCGGGGAGGGAGGGGAAAAAAGAGGACCTGATGCGGAGGGCTTAAGTGGAGAGCAAATGCTTTGAGAGTGATTAGGGCAAAGAATGTACGGATGAGCTTTATACAATTGATGTATGTATATGTGCGGATTGTGATAAGAGTTGTATGAGCCCCTAATAAAATGTAAAAAAAGAAAAGAAAATGATTAGGGCAAAGAATGTACAGATGTGCTTTATACAATTGATGTATGTATATGTATGGATTGTGATAAGAGTTGTATGAGCCCCTAATAAAATGTTTTAAAAAAAGAGTTAATATTTCATTACATAGATTTTAATTAAAAAGAAAGATGAAACTCAATAAGGTGCTACATTAGTTTTCTATCCTGGTTCTAAACATTCTGAGGGTATGTGTTCATGGAACAATAAATAAAAGGTAGTCTTTTTAGTGGGGAAAATGAAAGAAAACATAAAACTATATTGTTAATAATTTTAAAAATTAAAGATATACTCTATGCCTTTATTCAAGTATACATGTAATAAATTAATGTAATATTTCCTATTTTATAGTCAATTTAAAGTAAAATACATGATAAAAACATTTAAATATACATCAATGCATATAGATATATATTTGACTGAGAATATTCATACATGGGTATTTACCTATGCAGCAAATACATTCATGAATGTGGTGGAGAATACAGCAAGGAAATTTATATGATCTTCTTAGACACAAACATCTTAAAGGGATATGTCATGGGACTCAAGTGCTCAGACAAAGGTGTAGGGGTACACCTTTGGTTAACTGGTACTGACATAGTCCATAAAAGTAATATTCTACATTCTATTGTAAGTAGTATTTGACTGGATTCTTCAAAACTCATGAGAGGTTATCTAATGCTCAACTGTAGATCCTCAAAGAAGAAGGAAAAAACCCAAAACCCTTGGAAACCATCAGCCAGTGGTCTAATGGATCACCGGAAGATCATCCCTCGTGACTTTGAAACAAAAAGAAATCGATCATGTTTAGCTGCCACTGCTAACTTCTCAGAAGGATACCAGAAAGCACTAGATAAGTGGGTGGAAATATGGAACTATTGGTGGGCAAGAAGTTTTGGATTTCATAGAAAAAATCTGTTATATTTTAATTTCATTTTTAACAAATTTTTGGAACCAAATCATTCCCTGTTTCTGAAAAGTCAAATGGATTTATTCTGGGCTGATTCCTTAATACAATTTTTTTATCTTGATCTAAAGTTATTTTTAAACATATATTAATTCAATTTTTCTTCTTTCTCTAGAAAGCCCAGCCAAAATATACATAGGTTCTGATTTTTACAAGTTTTATTGCATTTTTAAATAAGTCATGTAGAAGAGACAGCAAAGTACCCAACTCAACAGAAGAGATCAGTGAGTAGTGCAATGAAGTTGCACTGCCCAGAGGAAACCAGGAAATGGCAAGGTTCTTAAGTGGTATGTAATGAAAGCAGATCTTCACCTTCTCCTTCAAACTCCATGGATCCTCTCCTTTCCAGAGCAGATCTTGTGAATATTGTTGAACGTTACTGGACACCCAGTCCTGCAGTAAACTCTTCAGTCCTCCCTGGATTTCTGTCTAAGATTTTGCATTTATCCAGGCCGTCAGGATCTACCAACCTTCTCTAGCCCAGCAAATCTCCAGGCCAGATTTTCCCCAGCATGGACATCTTATTAATAAGTGGGACTTGGCCTCTGCAAGACAGAAACTCACCATTTTGAATGAACAGGCTGAAATATTAGACAATATTTTATGAATTTGCTCCTAAGTATATCCCATATCTTTACCAAACAAAAATGAAAAACTTCATGTAGGCTTTCAATACTAAACAAGAATTTCACTCTCTGTCATGAGCGAGGGCGATCAATAATTACCTAATGCTCTGACATTTTCCAATGGTCAGTTTATTCACTGCAAACACACATCAAACAATCCTAATTTTAACTCAAACTGTAATATAAATTCAAACAAATATCAGGCATATGGGCAACGCTACATTATTATTTGAGCATCATCGACCCAGTAACCATTGCCTTTATCGGTGTGCTCACCCAGGTAGAGTTGGAGAGAGCAGGAGTTGATGTCTCCTTGGATCCTAGCTCTCCGAAATGGCAGTGTCTCTACCTGGCGTTATGACAGCAGTTCAGCTGTCTCCTTGATGTCATTCTGGTCTTATTGGGGTCCTCCAGACTTTCTGGGACTCTTGGCAGTGGCTCAACTTTTCAGCTGGGCCTAAATGTCACACTTTAGTTCTCCAAAATCAAGTTTCTTGTAATTGCTTCTTATAAGGTAGTTCAAGGTCTTGCAAGGTTGTTCAACGTCTTGCAAGGAAATTCTATAATGCTCTCATCACTTTCCACATGTGATATTCTTAAAATGAATTTTATTTTTCATTTTTTTTCTCTTCCATGTTTTCCTTTGCAGAAATGTATCTTTTATTCAAAGTCATGTTTAAATGTCACCATCTCTAGAAGACTTATTCAGTCATCGTTACCCAGTCAGTATTACCTATTAGCTCCTGCATTTATTCCCCTGTATCAGTTTATGTTTGATCATTGCTATTGCCTTTTTTTAGCTTCTTCAGTTGCAATGCACATGCCTATCTTTCCCATTTAACATATGCGAAGTCAAGGCAGAGAGTGCTCTTTAAAGTTATATGATTCTACTAATACCTTTAATTCTTCCTTGAGTTCATTTATTCTGTTTTCCATTGCACAAATATGAATTGGGTATAGCATTATAATGACATTATAATGCTAGTACAGAAAGATGTAGGGAACCCCTGACACCAAGGTTAAGCACTCTACTTTGAATCAAAAAAAGCAGTAGTTCAAGCACACCTAGAAGCATCTTGGTGGTTAAACATGGCCTTTTTACTACTTTAAAAGACCTATAATTCAGTCTTAAACACCCAATGGAGTAAATTTATTTGTTCACACATGGGGTCAAAGACAATTCACTTATTTTAGGGTTTTCAGAGGGATGTAGCAGCTTTTGTTTTTTCTATATTTTTTTAGTAAGAACAGGTAAATAGAGAGAATTAAATGATGGGAAATTCCCTATATATGCCTACTTAATACTTCTTGTCATTAAACATTATGACACATTAAATATATATGGCTATTTAATACTTCTTGTCATTAAACATTATGACACAAAAATCACAAAACTTTTGCTTTTTAACAACTCCGCACTTGTTCAAATGTCATTTTAATTCTCCAATCAATCCCATATGTAACATTGTTCAATCTTTGAGGAGTATGGTCTGGTCCATCTTACTTAGAATTCCAGATTGAAAATCAAAATGGTCCAGAACATTTCAAGCAAAAAGATCTGATGCAGCTGTGCTTTAGAAACTTTAGAAAATATGGGAAATATGAAAGTAGAAAGTTTGCAAGCCCACTTGCTTTGAGCCATTAAAATGTGATCTTTAGATGGGTGTAGGCCACACCTGCAAAGAAAGCTATGCAAAGAAAGTTAGGCCCCACCCAATGCTTTGGAATACTCGGGAACCAGTAGTTTTTGTCAGAAGCTGGAAAAAAAATCTTGAACCATGAAGAAAACTCCTCTCTGGGACTGATTGTTAAAGGGAGCCTGTGAGGAGGCTGAAATGCTTGTTGGGTGACCACCTGGATCTACTTGTTGAGTGGAAGTGGGAGAAATGCAGCAATAAAGAGATGGTTGAGTTTAGCCACTGACACCTGTGGACTTGGTTTACAGGAAAAAGGAGAAGAGGAGAGCAGGTTGACTGTTCTAAAGTTCATGACCTAGCATGAGGGAGCTAGGCTTGTTGAGTACTCGTGGGAGCCCATGGTCTAAAAGCAAGGCGACTAATGGGCACCCTGTGGAGGCTGAGTGAGGCAGCCCCATTGAGTTGACCAGAACCCAACCAGATTGATATTTTTGAGCCTGTATACTGGTGCATATCGTTGCTGACTTCATGGATGGCCTGTCTGGATTTGATTTTGCTTATGCATATGGACTTCACAAGGTTCCAATTGGAATGGAGAATTTTCATGTTGAAAAACATGATTGTCTCCTCAGAGCACTGGATTGATGTTAAGTGAGCAGTATAGAAATTAGATACCCCAAATTGCGGTGATAACAGCATGAAGTGGTTGGCTTACAAACTTTCATATGTGGGGGAACATATTCACAGGATTATAGGATTAAGGTGTAGGTGTTACTTAATTGCAATTGTGAGGCTAAAGAATTATGTGCATGGACCAAGTTGGCAAGGGGTGAATTGAGGTAGTTAGTTATGCCAACTTGGCCAATAAACACATGTTGGGTTAATTAAAATGGCTCAGTGAGCCTCACCTTTCTAGTTTTCAGGTCTCTTGCTTTGTGATGGTCAGACCAGGGTGCAGCTGTCTTAGCTAGTTCCCTGCTTCATTTGCAAGGCTCATTTGCTGCAAGACATCCCTGAGGAGAAGCCACATGGACCTACCCTGATGCAGCCCTGGGTGCTGGAGCAGCCAGGTGGAGACCCCTGCCAGTGCTGACATGCTTCCCCATTCACTGACTTGGCTTTCCTCATGGAGTTGTCATCATTACATCTGTTTTGTGAGATGGAGGACTTTGTGGATTGGTGTTGGATATATGGGTTAATGTTGGACTTGTGGGCTTGGGCAGCCCTGGGTTGGGATGTTTTCTTGATCTGCACTTAACCTTTATATAAAACTATCTCTTATACAAGAGTTTCTGTGGATTTGTTTTTCTAAAGTACCCAGACTAACACGATCTTACTTAAAATTCCAGATTGACAACCAAAATGGCCCAGAATATTTCAAGCAAAAAGATCTGATGCAGCTGTGCTTTAGAAACTTCCAGAAGCTTCTGCCATCAGTATTTTAAGATAATTTAGAAGTCTTTAGCATCCTTGGGCTTCAAGTCCCTGAGGAAAACAAAGCCCAAAGCAGAGCCAGCAGCTGCCTTAGCTGCAAGGTCTTATGGCTCCTTCCTTCTGCAGCCAGGAGTATGCAGTGTCAGATTAACCAATAAGTGAGAATATAAGAATGTGCTTACTTGTTCTTGTTGACTGATCTTTAGTAAATCATTTCACATATTTTTTCTCCCCCATTCTCATAGCATTTCCTTGCTAACCTCATTACAAATTTACAGTCCCTAACTGGGATGGAGAGACCCAGTCAACAAGATGCTTGCTTACTAATCTCTAGTGAACAGGCTCACACATTTTTCAAAGATGTATCAAAACCTATGTCAAATTGTTCAGTGCACATTAGTAAGCAAAGTCAAGTTTACCAATGCTTTCTTTCTTCACTTATTGGGAAATTCATTTCTAGGTAAAGAGAGTTCACACTAATCCCTTTTTCATGATTTACTTTGTGGGGAAATGGGTAAGAGAAGCTATATTTCACAAGAAAGGTTTGGTTTGCCAGAATAAAGGGAAGGTATTTATTGAGTACCACAAAAGTCAAACCAAACCAAATGTGCTGCCATTGAGTTGGCTCTGACTCGTGGCAATCTTGTAGGACAGAATGTAAGAGTCCTACAGATGGTTTGGCGTAAATTGTCTGGGAAGCAGTTGGTCACAGTTTCTCTTGTGGAGCCACTTGTGGGTTTGAACCAAAGACCTTCTAGTTAGCAACCCTGCCCTGAACCACGGTGCTCCCGGTGCTCTGGGAGCACCACTAGGGAAAGTAAACTTTAAACTTCCTAGCAGAAAAAATAAAGGCATAAAACTAGAGCAGAACAAAAGGAGAGAAAAAGAAAAGTAGAAAAAATTACGTGAACCAATGAAAAAAAGCATTCCGTTCATCCAGCATCAAAGCCAGAGAAGTTCCTCCTTAGACACCATCTGTAACAGACAGCTTCTGGGTAGCTTTGCCCACCATGTTAATGAATGTGTACTTGTTACCGGTCACTTTTTTGTACTGTTGCCGGGATCACTTGCACATAATTTTGATAAGCTAATAGTGAACTGGGGTTACAAAATGCACCTTGCACTTGGGAGACCCTTATTGGGAACACAGAGCTCATCATCTCAATTAAGATTTTTCTTCCTATGATGGGAAAGTACTCTAAAATTTACCTGACTCTCGAGAGTCAGGTATTTAGAAATTCAATAGTTCCCTAAATTAATGTTTCTGCTATTTTCTTCTTCAGGATACTCGGGAATTCATGAGTGTATGCATCTCAATGTGGGCCTTCCTCTCTCAGCCCACAGGAGGATTTATACTATCCAAGAAACACGAATAGTCCCAGAAACACATGCAGTCCATAGATTTTGAATCTCTATTAACTGAATATGTATATTGTTGCTCTCACCTCTTCAGAATACATGGGGGTTGGGGCACAGATCAGCTTCTCACATTTGATTGCTGTTGCCACCTTCAATTGTTACCTAATGAGGCTAATTTGCTATTTCTACCATTAAATTCAAGATGGTAACCTTCAGTATTATAAAAAATTATAGATGCTGTCCATAAAGATGTTACCATCCCAGACCTGCTTGCTTCATCATATTTTCAACAATCATTGTTTCAGTTATAGAAAGTTATAACTTATTAGATAAGTAAAATGTATTTTATCCCCTGGTCTTCTTTGTTTTACAGTAGTATCTCTAATACTAGATTGGGACTCTCGCGTATTTTATGACTCCCACCTACCATGCACCATGATGTTGGACGTACCTGTAAAGTGTACAACTGCATCTGCACTAGTGGTGGTCCAGAGCACCTGCAGTGTTGTTCATGCCGGGGCAGGTAACTGGGGGTGAGTGGGGTGGTAGTGAGAGGCAACATTGGTAGTATTTGTTCTTGCCTTCCTCCTAAATATCTGGTTGCTCAGGTATATATTGCACTTCTCAACCTTTATTTTTAGGTTTGGTGATGTTTCCATGTTGTTACCAGTGGAAGGAATGTCAGTAAAAGGATGGGTACAAATTTCCATCATTTTCTATGAAATATAGTCTTGCCCTGGAGTCAGTCTTTTCAATCCCATTGTGGAGCTAGTGATAATTGTAGCAACTTTAGAAGCCATACGTTGAAGAAGACAGAAATAACCATTTGAAAGGTTTTCTGGAATATGTCCAGTAGAGTCACTATTGACCCCAGGTTGCTATTTTACAGAGAAATTACTTTGATTTTGTTTCAATTACTGCACTATGTAACGTATCATAATTTTATGCTATCAGTTGTGTCATATGGACATGCTACCTGTACGCCAACTGAATTTAGTAGAGATTAAATAAACTGCTTAGAAAAGTTCCTATGAAGCTGATATTATTTCCATGTTTCATAAAAATCTTAAGATACATATCACTTTGTTCATTATTTTAAAATATTTAAATGTACATATATCATTAACCCAAGATACCTTTTACTTTTAGAAAGCTGGTGTAGAGGATAAATGTTCTACAAATGGCACAGGCTTTTGATATCATTTTAAAATTAAAACTAAGAGAGAGATATACAGAATGATAGAGCTAATTCCAAACATTTTCTGGACATTTTTAGAAAGTGAAGTTTAGGAAACTAAAGTAGATATCTAATCAAATGCTACCATTCAGCATTTTAAAACTTTGAATATATTCCATTCGATTTATTTGATTGCAATTTAATATTTGATTACAATTATTTTTTTATTATAATTTTAATTATTTATATGCTTAAGGTGCTGGTGTTATTTTGTTAGGCACCATATTGTCAGCTCCTATAATTAGCAACACTATGGACCACAGAACAAAACACTGCTCACTCACGTGTCCTCCTCACACTTGTTATGTTTGATTTCATTGTTGTAAGCACCATGTCAGTATTCTCACTGCGGTTCTTCCTCAATTCCATTGACCCCTGATCATGTTTTTCATTGTCTGCTCTCTCATAACAACCTGTATGAAATACTTCAGACAACGCATTGGCATTCTCACTTCTAAGGAGCATTCTGGTTGTACATCGTCCAAAAGAGACATATTCTTCTGGCAGTGGACGTTATTTTAAATAATCCTTGCCATATATAATTGGAATGCATACATACTTCTTGGGTCTTTCTTTTTGTTGCCCTGCTTTCCATACATATGGAAACTTTGAACATATCCTGGTGAATTTTCAATGGTGTTAGGCAGGTTCTCGAGAGAGATAAAACAGGACACTTAAGATTAGATAGATAGATATAGATAGATAGATAGATAGATAGATAGATAGATAGATAGATAGATAGATAGATAGATAGAGATAGATAGATAGGTTTATACAGCAAGAAGGGATGTAATAGCTAAGTATCCCACACCACAGTCTAGAGGGATCAGTTCTACTCACTCTAAGGGAAGAGTTAATATACTGGAAGTTCTTCAACTTACCTGGACTACTAGGTCCAAAGTCAAGAAATCAGACAGTGGAGTCTTCCATCAGGCAAGACAGGCAGAGTTTGCCTGCAGGCAACAGAGAGCAGGATGGGGCAGCAACACTCAGTAGCCTGGGAGCTTAGCTAAGCAGTCCCTGTTGGGATCTGGAACTCAGGCAATATGACTGAACCCACCGGTCTCAAGCTCAAGCAATGTATGCACCAGCAGTGTGGCAAAGCAGGTTTTGAAGGAGCCTCAAGCTCTAGCAACAGGATCCACAGGTTGGCTTGGCCACAGGTTGTGCCGCACACAGGTTGTGGCAGAAAACTAGGTAAAGCAGCAGCACACTGGTGTGATCACCGGGGAGCAAGAGAATTTGAAAACATCCTGACGTGGGTTGTTGTTAGGTGTTGTCTAGTCAGTTCCAACGCCTAGGAAGACTATGTAAAATAAATGGAACACTGCCAGGTCCAGTGCCATCCTCACAATTGTTCTTGTGTTTGAGTCCATTTTTGCAGCCACTATGTCAATTCCCTGACAACGTTTCAGTGGTATCCATACATTTTTCAGTAGCTAATTCCTTAAAAGCCTATTCATTCTCTGTAGTCTGGTCTTAGTCTGGGACCACCATTGAAAACTGTTCCCTTTGGGTGACCTTGCTGGCGTTTGAAATCCCAATGACATAGCTTTCAGCATCACAGCAACACACAGCCATCACTGTGTGACCAATGGACCGGCAAGTGGTGGAAATTTGGGTTATACACACCTTCATGCTCAAAGTGCCCTCTTTTCTCTTTAACACGTTAAAGAGGTGGCTCGACTGCACACCGTCCTCTCTACAAGTAGGTTGCATATTTCATTCCCATGGCCACAGAGCACACAGACAGTGCCCCTGATTATGAGGTTTATTGTGGAAGTAAACGCGTGACAATTCAGGTGAAAATGTTCAGAATAGGGTTATTCAGTTAGGGGATGGTACAAAGTACTTTTTGGGCTTCCTAAGAAATGTCCAGGGGGTGACACCAATACACAATTTGCCTCAGCCTGAAGGCACTTTGTTCCATCTTATGGATCAGAACACCCAGCTCCCCAAATCAAGAGTCCTGAGTCAACTATCTTCGCAAGTTGTCTCCTAGCCAAAAGCTATCAGCTGTACGTGTTCTGGAGGCTGGGAAGTCTACCACTCTGCCTTATGCGATATCTTCTGCTTCCGCTGCTGCTCCTCCGACACTCCTCCAATGTCAAAGCTATTTCTTGGATCAAAGAAGGTCAATGAGCAAGGATATCAGGGTCTAGGAATAGGCACTCCACTCCTGGCTCTTTCTGGTAGTATGATCCCTCCTCTGACTTCTGAGATGGCTTTTTCATATGCAGCAAGATGGTGATCATAATATATGATCTTTAAACAAGTTCTCGTGACTGAATCCTATCAGCATCTTGCCTTATCTTTTTGCCTAGATAATCATGAAAGGTGGTTTGGGATAAGTTAATGAGATTAAGGCCAGAAGAGCCAAATTAATTAATTGTTCTGCAAATGTCTTGTGAAGCAGATTTGCCCAACGCAAAGTGTAACTTGATGTCTCTCTTTTTTTTACTTCAGAACTTTTACATCAAAACAAAACAGCAACAGTAATAGAAAATGTATTTAGAAATATTCACAACCTGTTCACTGAGAAAATTTTCTATGCTGCATTAATGCCATTAATGTATTTGAGGGACCACAAGCAGAGGTGTAGTTAGTGGCAAGTCCCCTCTTTTTACAGAGCCTCATTCCATAGTGATGTGGGTTTTAATCCAAACAAAGGTCTGGTGACCAGAGGAAATGATGAGAACTCAAATATTGTCATATGCAGGGGTTTGGATAATGGGTTATAGTGTGTAAACATCTAAGAGGGGGAAGATCAGGAAACATATAAATGGGAAGAAATGCAAAGTGCCACTTGATTTTTTAACTGATGCTTCCATGTATGTTTATTGCGGATCCATAAAGGATGAAATCTGTGAAAACTTTAATCTTTTCTTCCTGATTATGATACTGTCTAAAATTTGAAGATGTTTTCTTTAAATCAAGTAGTAATCCAGTATCAATACAGGACTAATTCTTAGGAGGCGGAATTCAAACATGCTTCCGACTTCCAATTATTTTCCAAGTACTGGCACTGACCATCTTCCATTCAGGGGACTATGTCACTGCCAGGTTCAATGATTTGTTGCATGGGTCGCAAAGAACTCACAAACCAATGCTGTGAGGGGGTGGGAGAGAACATTGCATTTCCTAGGGAATAAACATTTTGTTCCATTTAAATGGATTGAGATTAGACAATAATCAACAATTGAAATACTATTTCCATAAATGAAAACTCTTGCTTCCTAGAAGAAAAGAATGTAGCCCTATACCTAAATAGTAGGCTTTTATTAAGAGAATTGTTGAGTGCCAGAAAAAATAGACTCCTGTGATTTTTGTTTACACTTTCTTGGTGATTGTCACACAGAGGCACATTCTAAATGTAGGTAAAAAGAATATATTACCCTTTCAGTTGTAGATTACCAGGAAAATTGGTCATAAACTTAACACAAAATTATTTGCACATAACATTAGCATTAGACAATTGTGAAAAATATCTATGAATAGTATCCTTCACTTTAGATATTATAAACTTAAAGAAATATTTTTTCTTATAAATCAAGAATGTTAATATAGACTAAATGAATTATCCAATGTAAAATTAAATTGCTATCAGTAAAGTAAATATATTTCTTCTAAGGAGTAATACTTAATCCACAAATTTTTTTAACTATCTGCTAAGAACTAAATACCTTTACACTCTGTATCACATTGTTTAAATAAGATAGAGAATAGAAGAGGTTATGTAAGAGGTCAGAAGATTAATTTTATCATTTGTGCTTAGTTCTTGTAGGTCTGAATACAAGATTTTTTTGAGGATGCATTCTTCCAACATGGCTTTGAAAATTATAGTTCACAATTTTGTTGTAAACCTGATTAACTTCAGAATATATTCCTGTAGTATAAAATATAATTAACATCCAAAATGTTTTAATAAAAATAATGATTTTTTCAAGTTAATTATGACTTTATATAAAGTTGTGGAGGAAATATCAGCGGGGAAAATCAAAAGGAAAAAATAATAATAATAAATTAATAAAATTTGTGCTCTTAAATTCCATCTTTTCAGTAGTTAACCGTAAGTTGTTGTTTTTTTTAAATCATTTTATTGGGGGCTCATACAACACTTATCACCATCCATACATACATCCATTGCGTCAAGCACATTTGTACATTTGTAGCCATCATCTTTCTCAAAACATTTGCTTTCTACTTGAGCCCTTGGTAGCAGTTCTTCATTTTCCCCCTCCTTCCCTGCCCCCCTCCCTCATGAACCCTTGATAAGTTATAAGTTATTATTATTTTGTCATGTCTTACACTGTCTGACATGTCCCTTCACCCACTTTTCTGTCGTCCATCTGTTGTCATCGGTTCCCCCTTTCTACTCCACCAGAGGGTGGACCATACATTTTATCTAGTTTTTAGATTTTTTAGATTCTAAACAAGCATAACATTATTTGATTAGGGAAGCGCAGTGTGATAAAGATGACAATAAATACTTTATTGTCCTCTGAGCTATGCATTCAACAAATACACGCTTGCTCTGTAACTATATTCCAAGAAGTCTTTCCCACGTAGAGCAGTGGCATTATTCAAGTCAACAATACTGGATATACTGAAAACTACCACCAGCATTGGTTAACGCATACTTTTAATGCTTTTTATCAATTAGTATTTTTAAATTTGATAATCTCCCCTTGAATCTGCGCATTAAATACAATTCCTGTAACTACAAAGCTTAATTTGACCTTGAATCTGTGGTGAATAACCAAGTACTTGATGGAAAGTGTGTGGTCACCAAGTTGACCATTCCACTCATGATGAATGTGGGTTAGATTAATTCTGAGGAATTATTCCTAATGTTGTCTGCTTTAATTCAAGTTTTTAGAAATAAGTTATTGTGAGAATTAATATAAGAAACACTTAAAAATATGTTGTTACTGTTATTAGAGCCCACGGAGTTGGTTCTACCTCATACTGACCCTTTGTGCAACAGAACAAAACTCTACCTGGGCCGGGGCCGTATAAGTAAGGCCATTGTTGCAGCCACTGTGTCAATCCATCTCATCGGTGGTCTTCTTTTTCTCTGATTCTCTGCTTTACTAAGCAAGAAGTGGTCTTTCCTAGCAACATGTCTAAAATATGTTAGATGAAGTCTCCATGTTCTAACTTCTAAGGAACAAATTACCTATCCTTCCTCCAAGACAGATTTATTTGTTCTTCAGGTCACCCACAGAAATTTCAATATTCTTCATCAACACTGTAATTCAAATCCATCAATTCTTCTGGCTTCGTTATTCAATGGATAACTTTCAGAAACAAATGAGGTTGGATTAGGCACATTATCCTCAAAGTGATGCCCTTGGTCTTCAGCACATTTGATTATGGATCCAAGCAATATGAAATATTTGATAGCCTTAGTCCTTTCTCCACTTATTCATGAAGTTACCTTTTTTCCAGTCATTTGGATTTTTCCCTTTTTTACATTGAGTTGCAATTCTGTTTTCATCAGCATGTGCTCCACGTTCTAACTTTCCACATGCATTGCTATGCTTCTGCATATCTCGGGTAGTTGATAAGTTTCCCCCAATGCTTATTCTACATTTTTCTTGATATAGTCCAGTTTCTGAATGTGTTCTGCACACTGAGTAAATAAACATAGAGACAGGATACAATGCTGACACACACCTGGTTCTGAACCATTCCTTGCTCTGTTCTAATGACTGCCTTTTGGTCTATGCACAGTGTTCACCATAAGCCCAATGAAATAATTTGGAATTCTTATTCATCTTCTTATTATTTATAGTTTCTGATTACTCATATAGTCAAAGTCCTTTGCACAGTCAGTGCAAGTAAATTGTTCTGCTATTCCATGACACGCCTTCCTCAGAATCCAGCTTGAATTATGACAGCTCCCTGGCCATGTACTGTTGTAACTGTTGTTATCTTCAGCAAAAGTTTATTTGCATATGGTAATAATGATACTACTTGATAATATCAACATTTGGGGGGATCTTCTCCATATTTGTCCATATCAGCTGGCCAGGTAGATATCTTCTGAATTTCTTGCCATAGCCAAGTGAGTACCTCCAATGCTGTATCAGCCTGATGAAATATGTCAATTTATATTACATCAATTCCTAGATATTTGTTTTAGGCTAATGTCCTCCATGCAGCTTGGTCTTCTTCCTTCACTATCATTGGTTCATGATTATAAGCTACTCTTTGAAATATCTGAACATCAACCAATTACTTTGCCACAGTATATATATATTTTTTTCCTTTTAATTCTTCCTGTATTGTTCAATATTTTCCCCATGGAGTCCTCCAATATTACAACTGGAGGATGCATATTTTATTAGGTGTTTCAGAATTAGATATGCTGCATGTGTTCTTCCTTTGTGGCTTTTTAATTTCTCAATGCATTATAATACTTCATTTTATTTTCTTTAGCTGCCCTTTGAATGTCACGTTCAGCTCTTTTATTTCATCATTTCTTCCATTTGCGTTAGCTACTCTACATTTGATCAAGTTCTGTTCTGATATTGACTCTGATCCTTTTTCCTCTGTCTTTTAATGGTCTTTTTTCTTTCTTAAGGTGTGATATTCTTGATGTCATCCCACGGATTCTCAAGTTATAGACCCATTGTGGTCAATGTGTCAAATTTGGTCATGAGATGTTATCTGAATTCAGATGAGATCTATTCAAGGTGGTATTTTGGCTTTGATGGACTTGTTTTAATTTCTTCAGCTTAAATCTGAACTTGCATATAATCAATTGATGGTCTATTCCACAATCAGCCCCTGACTTTGTTTTGGCTGATGATATTCCATTGTCTCTTCATAGTCAAATTGATTACTATGTTTCCCATCTGGTGATGTTCAAAAGTACAATTATCCTTTATGTTATTGAAAACATACATTTGCAATGAAGAAGTATTGCAATGAAATAGTACAATACTAGCTTTTTTTTCTATCACTAAGGCCATATTTTTCACCTATTGTTCCTTCCTCATTTTATCTAACTCTTAAATTTCAATCTCCTATAATTATCAATGAATGTTGATTGCATTTTTGATCAATATTTAAAAGTAGACTTCTTCTGTATAAACATCAATTTCTTCAATACATACAGTTGAATAATACTTATAAACTGGACTAATGAAACATAGATCATAAGATTTCAAAGAGGACATATTCTCTGTAATACATTCTAATGCCTTTTGCAGAGGAAGAATGACAGGCTCCACATTGCTATTGCTGCCGCGCTAGTGTTCAGAGAAGAGTATTGAATAGGAAAATAATTCCCAAAGGGTTTGCTTGATGGTTTCCCCTTAACAGAGAAGTCCTATTCCCTCTACTCTTATTTCTTTTACCAGGAGGTGACTCAAGGTTTCAAGCCTTTCAAATACTTGGTTTTTGTCCCACTTGCAATTTAGATTTCAGGCAAGGGACAACATTCAGATCAGAGTCAGAGAAAAAATTTGAACCCAAAGAATGAGTTTACTGAAGGGGATTCTTTGGAAAAGAAATCCAAAGAGCCCTTAGCTAGTCTAAAAGTCCTGGCATAATGTACAATCAAATTGTTATTCTACTTAAGGTGGACCTTTCATCATTGGCTGGCTTTTTGTCCAAGTAGCCTACTATTGGCTGGTTCACTGTGATGTACCTCCTCTTTCCCTGGTGTGTGCATCCCTGCACCTTAGCACCACAGACTTCATCTGAGAGTGCGTTCAGTCCCTGTGGCGATAGTCTGAACGACGTGTCTCCACCCAGCCTTTTCACTCTCTCTGGTCTCTTCCACTGATGAGCAATCATCGTGTCTTAGCTGCTTTTCACCGTCCTTTATGCTAGAGAGGTATTTGGGGAACAGGTCTCATTCTTTGGGTTCTATTTTTTCTCTGACTCTGATCTGAATGTTGTCCCTTGCATGAAATCTAAATTGCAAGTGGGACAAAAACCAAGTCGTTGAAAGGCTTGAAACCTTGAGTCACCTCCTGGCAAGAGAAATAAGAGTAGAGGGAATAGGATTTCTGTGTGGTGGAGAAACCATCAAACAAACCCTTTGGGAATTACTTTCCTGTTCAATTCCTCTTCTGTGTTAGATTCCTTCTAGATTGTAGCCTTCATCACCTCCCCTCTTCTCCTCTCCTTTCTTTGCTCGCCTCGATCTAGCTAACATCTCTTGGTTTGGTCTTATCACTTAATCCTCTGGGATGATATGTGCATTTATTCTGGAAGAGTTTTATGAAACAAACCACAAAATGATAAGGAAATATAACTTACAGTTTCTTTCAAATCATACAGTATGATTTATAAATACATTTCATTGTCATCAGATGACATTGGAATCCCTTAAAATTTATTGAGATTTGCTTTGTAGCCCAATACATAATCTGTCATAGTAAATGCTCTGCCTATGCCTGAAATGTTTTGTGATATGCAGGTGTTGTATTTTGTTGTCAGATTCCTTTTGGTATAATAAAGCCAATTATGCCAATATCCTTGATTTTTTTTCTTTTTAATTTTATTAGTACAACTGGGGACCCCCCCAAAAAAAAAAAACACCTGAATTGTGCTGGACAGAGTTGAGTTTTCTTAGTACTCATTTTTCCTGCTAGGTGAGCATCGAACAACTTGCTGAGTTAGTGTACCCAGTGGCATCACCTGGGAAGGTCCTCTCTGGTCATAGTGAATTCTTTTCATAAAAGCAGTTTTGCTCAAACTTCATTTATGTGGTGGCTAATTGAAGAAAAAACATGCACCTGTGAAATTTTGTTTCCTGTTCATTAAAAATGCCACAAAAACTGTTGTGATGCTGAACACAGCTTATAAGCACAGCACAAGAGGAGAAACCAAAGTGTTTAGTGGTTTTCTAATTTTAAAAAAGGGGGCAATGTTGGTTGATGATGATAAATATCATGCTGGACATCTCTCAACTCCCAAAATGGATGAAAATGTTGACTCACAGTACATTTTGAGTTTGTCCTACCAGGTCAGACTGTTAATCAAGTTTTCTATTTAGAGATTCTGGAAAAGATTACATAACAGTTTATGACACAAAAAGCCTGATTTGGGTCAGATGGGGAACTGGTTTTGCCACCCCAACGATGCACTTGCTCACACAGCCATCACATTGTGCCAGTTTTGGGCAAAACAAAGCATGCTACACACCCCTTACTCACCTGACCTGGCTTTGTGACACTCCTTTTGTTTCCATGGATGAAGTGGGACATGAGAGTACTGTGATTAAAAGATGTAGAAGAGATGAAGAAAAAACAAGGGAGGTACTGTCAGCCATCCAATACAATGGGTCTGAAAAATGTCTCCAATAATGGAATCGCAGATTTGACAAATGAATTCAGTGTAGTGAAGAGTACTTTGAAGTTGATAAGGCTGATTTGTTAAAAAAAATTAAATACATAACTTTTGGGGAGAAACCATGCTTTATGGGTACCCTCATATCCTTATTTATCTTTTTGCTATGTCTTGTATCAGTTAATAAGTGAATCAAATTAAAATCTCTAGCTGTTTGTGGAATTGTTTATTTAGTTCAATATAATTTGCTTTATTATTTTACCATTCTATATGGGTTGCTATGAGTCAGAACTGACTCGATGGAGGGTAGGGAGTTTGATTGGGGGTGGGTGGGGCGGGTGTTATGAGGCACCTACATTATCATCTTTGCTGGAATTATTTTTATCAGGTTTCATTGAGTAGATTCTGACTCACATGTAGCAGCATGCCCCCACTAGAGGGTTTTCGAGACTGTAATTTCTATGAAAGTAGATCACCTGATGTTTGTCTCATGGAGATGTTGGCTTGGTTAAAACACATATCTGCTTTGCTGGCAGTTGAGAAAACCCTTATTTATTTTTATCTGTGATTATATTGTCATGGAGTCTATATTTCTAATATCAATCTAAGTACATTTGTCATTTACTGTTCAATTTTGAATTGTTCTTTTATTTGTCTATATATTTACATGTAAAGGGTGCTTTTAGTTTGGTTTTCAAACAACTAGTACTTCAGTCTTGTATAAAGCCAGATGTTCATTGTGAATTATGTGAGATAATTTTTGTGAACATTTGAATTCATAAGAACCACCTAGCATGTAATAAAGGTGTACTAATTATCATTTTTAATATTATTATTTTAAACTTTACATGAAACATAAGATAACTGCTACTGTAAAATTATAAAAGCTCTAATTCAGTTAAGGAAATCTATATTTTCCTCAGGATCTATCTTTTAAGCCAAATGTCACAGAAATACAAACAGCTCATACACTACTGCTTGTGGTGATGGAATTAAGGTATGCTGTGATATCTGTAAGTTCTCCCAATAAAAGGATTAATAATTACTCATACAAATGATCATTATAATGATAATCATCATAATAATAAAATAACAGAAAATAAAATAATCACACACAAACAAAAGAATCATCTTAAGGTTACTCGGTCACTCTTGAAGCAGTGGCTAGGAAAACGTGGCCTCGATGCTTCATATTATTCTATTTAGTTACAAGTCATTAAGAAGGCAATCTTTGAATAGCATATTTAAACACATACATAAATCTTATATACTCATGAATATAGGAAAATACTGAACACATCCTATTTAAATTTTTCTTCTAGCGCAGCTTATGAAAACAATAATACAGTAGTTTTTTAATAAAATGCATTGGAGAGAATATGTTAGTATTGATATGGAGACTTTATATTCTAGAGGTGCATTGTTTTCCTAATTTGCATTTAAATAGTAATGTGTTCGAATATAAATAAAGTTTATGACTTTATGCACTAAATACTGTTGAAAATATGGAATTAACAGCATATGGTTTGGGCTCAAAAAATGGTAACACTGTCACCATAAACTCAATCAAACTGTCTCATTTCCTACTTTGCAAATGTTCGCTCTCCCATTCACTCTCATCCTTCCACAATTGTTGTCCTTTTCTTCCTTTTTCACTTGATAAGATACATCAATTTATGTATCTATGTTAGCAACATGCTTTGACAACTTATAAAAATTGTAAAAATGTATAAAATTTAACATTATGTAGAAAATGGTCCTAGTTGCACATGGCATTGTGTTGTAATAATTCAAACGCCAAGGCATATTCTCACATTTCATCTCTGACAAAAGTGATTTTCTTGCTGGTAAAAGAAAGAATGATTGATCTTTTGCTATCTTGAAATCTGCAGCTTTTTTTTGTCCTAAGGGTGACAAGATGTCTCAATAGCAAACTAATAGAATAATACAGAAGCTAGAAAGAACTCTGATGAGAATGATTTTACTAGACAAGTGATCAAACAAATTGTTATGGAAGAGATAATCAAAATAGCAGATGACTCTTAAAATGCAAATGCATTATCCATGCAAAATATGTCTAGAAAGGGCCAAGTAGCAGCTGGACATTAACAGTGCTGAAAAACAACACTTAACCAGAGAGCGAAATAAAAGTATTATTATATTCTCAAATAATGCTGGAGGTTAATTCTTGAGCACAGACCCGTAGCTCTGGAAGGGCACAGCAGTAGAAGAAAGGGAGTCACAGTGCAGAGCAAAGGACGGCCCTGACCCAAGCTGCCCTTCCAGGAGGTAGCGAGATGCTGGTGTCGGGCTGATGCTGGTTTCTCCTTGGGAAGCACCATGTCCTGAAATCGGGGAGCTTGACACAATTGCAAGGAACCAATTTATAGAAATACATTTTGTTCCTTAAGATAAATGTGTTTTTTTAAAAGTTAATTTATCTCCTAAAGGCATGCAAACTTGGAAGCAGAAAGAAAAAGAGAGTAATTGATAAAACACTACCAGAAAGAAAAACAAAGGAGTTTTTATTTCATGTTGCTTTTACCACCAGAATGTTGTTGTAAATATAATTTAACAATACTAGAAAATATTTGAATTGACATCATCCACTCATACTATAAGAGTATTTGGTAGTCATATCCTAGCAAGCAAGGATTGTTTGTAAAAAAGCAAACAAATAAGAAAACAAACCTCACAGTCATCAAGCCATTGTCATTCACAGAGACCCTGACAGGACAGAGCAGGACTGCCCTGTGAGGACCCAGAGTGTCACTCTTTAACCCCACAGAAATGTAGAAGGCCACATCTCTCTCTCCTGCAGAGCAGCTGCTTTCTCACTGTTGATTTGTGGCAAGCTTGTAATCCAAGATGCCACCAGGGTCTTCATTTTTGTGTTGAACAGTTTAACTGGCACCTAATCCACATATAATACTATTACATGATTCAATTTTATCAACAGAGTTGTGCAATCATTACTATAATCAATTTTAGTCCATGTTGTTTTTGTACTTGTTGTTAGCTCCTGATTTGGGATCTTGCTCCACTTCTCCCTCCCATCCCCTAGAGAGATTAATGCAGTTATTATCTATATGGATTTACCTATCCTGGAGTTCATATAGAGAAAATTATACCAAAAGATATGACAAAATAACTCTATAAATTATCAAGGGCTCATGAGGGAGGGAGGAGCGGGGAGGGAGGGGAAAAATGAGGACCTGATGCCAGGGGCTTAAGTGGAGAGCAAATGCTTTGAAAATGATTAGGGCAAAGAATGTACAGATGTGCTTTATACAATTGATGTATGTATGGATTGTGATAAGAGTTATATGAGCCCCTAATAAAATGTTTAAATAAATAAATTGGAGCCCTAATTAAAAACAAACAAACGAAAAACAAAACACTTTAACAATAACAGGATAAAATAGGGAAAAACCTCAATTAAAAAGAGTAGTAGAATATATTAAGAACTAGAACAACTTTAAAATGGGTCAAGAGGGATATCACATGATAACGTGCTAAATTTTAAATGAACTACATAATCCTCTGTTCAATGCACTCTCAAAAACGGTCAGAAGGGATTCACAGGAGGCTTAATACATATCTATCCCTTCATTTTTTTTAACTGAAACAACTTGTAAATGGGTCAAAAGGGATATCAATTAAGACATTACAGTTTAACCTAATTATATCTTCCATATTTGTCTTCTCCAATAGCAATGGTATGCACATCCCTCGACTATGGTCAGTGGAGATTCACCGGAAGCTGAATTTATGTGTGGATCCCGCAAATGGATTTTGGGTTTCCACTGTCATTCATAGTCTTCTGCAAACTGAGTGTTCCCAATTTAAACTCTGATACAATTCCCTCCCTCTGGTTTGGATTATATTATTTACAATCCTTGGATCACACAGCCTGGTGTGCTTCTTCCACGTCAACTTATTTGATGCCTCACTTAGACGGCTGCTTGTTTGAAGACTACAAGTCTTTCAAACCCAGATGCTATTCTTTCTGATTGCTACGCACCAACTACTTTCTTTGCTACACTTCGCCATTGCACACATGATCTCTTCTTAAGGCTAAGTATCAAGCAGGGGCATATATTAAAGACTAATTGTTGTTAGATTGGAGATAGAATTACGTTCTTACAGTTCTACATCAAAGTTGCATATGAGGGAAGAGAAATGGAAATACCTAGGTAATGTAGCAATAAAAAATTAAAAAATATAAACCCACTGTCCTAGAGTAGATTCCAACTCATAGACTGTACATATTTAGATGATTAGGCAGCTTAGCTGCCACCTTTCTGTTAGCAGTCCCAGAGCTGCCTGAGAGACCCACCAGGGCACCACAAACCAGGCAACATGATTTGTTAACAGGCATTACGTTTGTTACTGGGCCCTGTTTATACATTCATTTTCTCCATTAAGTATTTTCACAGATGTTTAATTCTAGTTTGTTTTTCAAAGGAAATTAACTTTTGAGTGTCCTAGTGAATCTGGTGGAATTAAGGTACCTGCTACCTCCCTCTCCTAGGGGAAAAGGCAAGGCTTTCTACTGCTGAGAAAGTTACAGTCTAAGAAACCCACAGGGGTAACTTCTATCCTTTTCGACAGGGTGGCTATGAATCAGCATTGACTTGATGGCAGTGAGTTTGGTTGTTTGTATTAATCAGCTAGCATTCTTTTTGATCACTAAAACATACCAACATAAAATAAATACTCGTGTCTCAACTGAACTCAAAGTTATCACATCAATGCCTACTCACAGTGACCTACAGGACAGGGTGGAACTGCCCCAGTCAGTTTCCCAGGCTGCAACTTTTTGTGGGAGTAGAAAGCTTAGTTTTTCTCCCACATATAGGCTAGTGTTTTAGAATAAATGACCTCTCATTTCTAGTCTAATGTGTAACCACTATGCCACCAGGGCTTTTGAAATAAACATGTAGCTTATAATATTATCACTATGAACTATAAATATGAAATATAACTATATTTTAACACTATAACTTATATAAACATTTTAAATTATTATTTGGGATTTAATATACATATATGTACCATATCCTTCAATATTTCAATTATATCAAGTAGAATTATATAATTGCTACCCACAATCAGTTTTCAAATATTCTTTTTCTATATTAACTCCTTGACATAGTTTTCTCCTTTACTACTCCCCACCACCACTGTACCCTCCTCCCTGAACCCCTTATTCTACTTGTTGTCCCTATAGGTTCATTAATCATGGTTTCAAACACCAAAAAACAGAAATGCATATAGCACAGCTTCAAGTGGGTGACTTCCATTCATGTAAGCAGCTCTGAAATATACTCTAAGGTGAACAAAAGCCAAACACAAGCATACAAACCAAAAATATAGAAAATTTTGGAAATCAGGTCAGATCTAGCCTGCATCATAGGGGGAATATACTGAACAAGTTTTAGCTGTTCAAGTCAGATTTACACCTTTGATCTTCTATATTCCAATCTCCCAAGCACTCTGTTTAGTGACCACTTTCTTCCCATCTCTCAATTTTAGGTAGTGAGTGGGGGTTCTCCAGAGGCTGTTTCCTAGGTAGTTCCACAAATGAATCTTGGGCTCCCACTGTCACCCATCGCCTTCAAATAAACATTTTGACCTATTAAATAAAAACAAAGCAACTAACTGCATTTTTAAATTTCTCTTTAAAAATTTGAATCCTGGTTCAAAAATGCCCACGCTATTTTAAAACTTTAAAAGTCATAATCTATTTCATTATAAAAATGTGAACATTTTATGAACTACAGTCTGTAAAAAGTGTTATCTATGTGGAACTACAATGGAGTCTACTACACATCTACTGATGTTGGATTTTCCTGTTCACAAGATCACTGTCTCCAGGAGGTCAAAGTTGTCACTTCATAGTATGTAGCAGATGTATGAACAGAGACAGGACATAATGATGTCCTGGAGGATTTGAAGGGCAGGAGAGATGTCCCTGGGCAGAATTAAGGTGATAAATGAAAATATTCCCAATACTGCAATACCTCCTGTTGGGAAAAAAACAAAACCGGAGGAACTCAGGGAAGACCAAGACCTTGTTCCTGTGTCAAAGGAATGTACTTGGAACTAGCAAAAAGTATTTTGAATCTGTTAGCTCAAATTCCATTATTTGACTCTGGGGCTTTCTAGCGTCCATATGCAGACCAGCAAGCGACTCCAGCATTCTCTCATTACTGACCACATTATGTTACCCATTAGTGATTACTGTCCTCAATTCCTGTACATCTTTAGTTACAACCTTTTGGATAGCAAGCCTTTATTTCTCCTCCTAAGAATGAAGGTTACTTGTTCTAGACTCCTCAACTGTGAACACATAAGAGCTACAATTGTCTTATTTTCTTTTAAATTTCGTTGTTATATATAAAAACTATAGTCAAAAGGTGAGTTGTCTATATTTTATTCTTACTAATTTCATTCTCCAAGGATCCCTGACGGTGTACTGGGTGGAGTGTTGGACTGCCAAAGGCGAAGTCAGTCAGTCGAGCCCTCCCGCTGCTTTCTGGGACAGAGATGGGACCCCACGGGGGCAGGCCTACTCTAGCCTCCAGACTTGTACACACTGGGATCAGCACGAGAGCAGTGAGTTGTAAGTTTTCATTCTCCAACTGAAGGATCATAAGTTATTGACTCCAAAGCTAGTTCTCAGATACAAGATCAAAATTGTTGTGGGATGAGCTGTTCTTAAAGACACTTAAAGTAAGTTAAGATCAGGAATCTTTTAAACACTGATGTGGCCTTATGGATTACAGAAACAATTTACATGCCATTAAAAGGATTAGTTTGTATAAGAATTGCTCTTCAGGGCATGACTTAAATAAACATAGTCTATTTAAATAAAGGTCCTAAAAATAAAATATTCTTATAAAAAAAGAGATTTTTTATTTCTTCCCTTCAAATGATAGAATCTAGAAGCTAAATCTGAAAGATAAGTGAGACCAACATAAAGAAAGATTATGTTAGGGCAGAATTTTCACATATGGTTTGAAGAAAAGATGATCAGAGATACAAAGTTTTCATTAGTTTTAGGCAGTGCCTTATACTTTGTTTACTTGAAAGCCTGGGGATCTGTGCCTATTGAAATTCCTGGTGGTTGTTTTCATTTTGATCTCGTTCTATTTTGAGGTGTTTTGGTTTTTGTAGTTGTAATCATCTTCTAGCATATGTACTCAACTTGAGTCTTTCAACTATCACCTACTTACTTTATTTGCTAAGTGGGACTATTTCTGAATGTTGTAAGTAATGGATTTAGGTATACCTTCTCTTAAGTCCTATCAGGAAAATGGAGATAAATGAAACAGATCAAGAGACCAATCAATGAGGATTCTGTTTAAAGGACTCTTTCAAAGTGATTACTTATGTTGATTGTGAGCTAGATGGTTTTAATAGGAAAGCCATCCATTTATTCTTCCTTGAAGTGTACTGTATATTTTTGCCTTGATAGAAGGGATTCAAGATTGTTGTCTACTTTTTTCACATTCCACTTTAAAATTGTGACACTTCTGACATTTCAATTATAATCAAACATCTTAATTTCCTAGGAGTACTATAACAGAAACATCACAAATGTGTTTCTTTAAAGAGCAGAACTTCCTTTTCTCTCAATTCAATCGGCTCAGAATCTGAATTCTTGTCAAGACAGGCACGGGAATGAAGCCTGACCTGCTGTGACTGCACAAGAGGGGATAATATTCAAACTCAGCATCAGGCCAACGCAGTTTCCTGTGCGGTGCTGGTCTGATATGCTTGCTCTCTGCAAGCTTCTTAAGAATTCTAACACTAGTTATTGCTCCTATAGGGCCCTCTGGTTCTCAGGTGGAATTGATAATCCATTGCAAAGTAACCCAGACATCACCGACCACACTCAAGATTGTGGGGTTTCTTAAAGAAGTTCCAATTCCCAACTTACTGCCACCATGTTTATTCCAACTCCTGGCAACCCTCGGTGGCAGAATCTAATTGTTCCTCTGTTTCGGAAGCTATAAATTTTTTTCAGAAGTAGAAAGTCTCACCGTTCTCCTGCTTACCAGGTTCAGGACAAAATATCTGGAGGATCCAGTTCTTTCAGTCAGGACCACCTCTCATCAGAGGTGCTCAAGGATAGGCCTTTCTCTGATGCTTGGTCACTGCTCTAGTTCCGGGCATCAGCAAGCATCGCTCCCCTGCGAAGTGCCCGAAGGCCCCTCAGGGCTGTTAGTGAGCATTCTGCCTTAAGTAGTTTCCACAATCAATAGGTTGGGAAGCGCACCAGTTTTCTACAATGGTGCTTAATTCTGCTACTGTCACTCTCCTGCCACTTCTCTGGTGTCATAATCTGTTCCTAAATTGAAGGCCAATGTGCAGCAATTGTGTGCAAGTATCTCAGGGTCCATAAGTTAGGCTCCGACCCAGGATGTTCTTGCTTAATGGTATTAAACGCCCCCTTCTGCCACTGAGCTAGCTCGTATTATACCCTGCAGGTTGGCAAAATTGATCAATCACCATCTTTCTTACCAAGCACACCAAATCGTGGAATCCTGTCAGCGTCTCCCCGCACTTTCTTTTACGTGGATCTATCAGGAAATCCTGGCTGTGAGTCACAGCTCTATGACTAGAAGAGCTGTCCTTATCAAGTACGTCTCTCCACCAATTCAGGGCACAGCTCTAAGTAGAAAGATGCTAAAAAAAAAAAGTGCTTTTGTCTATTTAAATGTCTGCTGTTCCTGTTCGTTGCTACGGAGTTGCTTTTCTGCTCCTGCGCTGTCCTCACAAGTGTTTTGATGTTGGAGCCAATTGCTGCAGCTACCGTGTCGATCCATCTTGTTGAGAGTCTTCTGCCTTCCTGCTGTGCTCCCACTTTAGCACGCGTGGTGTCTTTTCCAGGGACGGATCCCCCCTCACACCATGTCCAAATGTTGTTCCGTCTTCACTTCTAAAGAACAATCTGGCTGTAATACATACAAGAGAGTTTTACTTGTTCTTCTGGCAATCCAGTCTCTTACATATTCTTGCCATGATTCTAAGCCATTACTGCTTCCCGTCTTCCTGATTCATTGTCCAACTTTCATGTGCATGAGAGACAATTGACAATACCATGATATGGACCAGACAAACTTTAGTCCTAAAAGTGACATCCTTGCTCTTCAACATTAAAATAAAAATTAAGAATCCAGTTAACAAACTTGCCCAGTACAATGTGTTGCTTGATTTCTGGACTGGTACTTCCAAGAGCATTCACTGTAAGTCCATGCAAAATGAAAATCCTTAACAACTATGATCTTTTCTCTGTTTATTTTGTTATTGTCTTGGTCCAGTGTGAAGACTTTTGGTTTTCTTTATATTGATTACTGTAGGTTTCAGTCTTTGATCTTCATTAGCAAACACTTCAATTCTTCCATGGTTTTAGCAAGCGAGATTGTGTCATCTACATATCACAAATTGATAAGTCTTTATCCAATCCTGATACTACATGCTTCTAACTGATGTAGTTTTTGTAGTTCCTCCATTTCTTTAAATGCATTTCCATCCTATATCAAAGACTATACCTTTCTCCCCCTTTTGTGCATGCCATTGTTGTTACGTTGTAACCCAATAGTGATTAGATGTATTATTTTCACTGAAACAATGGCAGTGTGTTGGGTTTGGTATTTGAAATATGGATGCCCAGGCTAGGCATTAGGTTTTGTTCTTGAGTACTAACTAAATGGTTGGAGGGGGTGATTTCATCGGGAGGTGGCTTGGAAGAAAGGTCTGGCAACTGACCTCCTACATCTTATGTGTCCTTGAAAACCATCTATAGAGAAGTTCTATTCTGAACACACGGGATTGCCATGCAGTACACAAAAGAAAAAAATAAAAAGTGTAACTTATGTTCAAGAAAAAAACTAAAAATTTAATACAGTGGCAATGCATTTTATCCTTAGTTATCTCTTTCTGATGAAACTAATATCCATTTCGGACAGCTATGTTATATACAGTTTACAAGGGAACATATATATTCATATTCATATACAATGTATATTATATATACATATATTTCATAAAGCTACACTAGGAATAATAAAGATTTAACTCATAAATATTTCAAATATTTATGTCTTGTAAAATAAATATGAATACATTGGCCCTTAATTACAGTACTCAACCGCATCAGTACTCCACATTCTCAGATTTGGACACAAAATGTTGAGAGAATCTTGTATCGGAGCTGGAACAAAGCGTCATAATCTGACCCTATGCACATGATTTCTGTAAGCGAAAGCAGTTCGTGTTTCAGTCACTCGCGTTACTTTGCTTTGTTAGTAAGCATTATTTAAACCTTTTGTGGCTGTGTTCAAAGCATTTTGCGCTAATGTTTTAGTTTTCATGGCTTTTTGTACTGTTTTTAGATTAAAAAGAAATAAGGGTTCTAAGAAAGAGTTTTTTGAAAAGAATCATCATGATGAGGAACTGAGTAACCATGTTATCGATATTGTTTATGATAATTAGTAAACCCTTTTAGAGAACTGTTAAGGAAATGCCAACAACAAAATTACATTAGACAGGCTTTTTCTTAAGAGAAACCCATCAGGTCCTAGTGAAAATAGGCAAAGAAGGGGAAAAAAAAAAACAACTACTGAAAAGCAGCTACCAATTGAGACTCAAACAATGACTCTCTCTCCATCTCTCCTCTCCACATCCGTGTCCACAGATCCAGATCCTCATCAATCTCAAGGTATGGACCATAAAATGTAGTTGTTTAAAACTTTTTTAATGTTGTGTTTCTTATCTAAGCTATATTATTTAACTCTGAATTTATTTACAGTTTCAATTTGATGGTCAGAAATCAGGGATTTGGTGCAAAATTACTCTTCCAATGTTGACTGGGTTCTATCTGGAGGAAAAACAATGGGACCGACAGTTCCGGGGCGACTTGGGATAGGGGGAGGTGGGGGGATAAGGAAGTGGTGTTAACAAGCCCAGGGACAAGGGAACAACATGGGATCCAAATTGGTGGTGAGTGGGGAGTGGCAGGCCTGGTAGGGCATGTTCAAGGGTAAGGTTATGTAAAGAAGAGGTATAGCTGTAAACCAGGTGGGGACAGAGCATGATAGTGGGGCAGGAGGAAAGTCAAGGGAAATAGAGGAAAGAGCTAGGAGGCAGAGAGCATTTATAGAGGTCTAGATAAAGACATGTACATGCAAATATATATATATGAGGATAGGGAAATAGATCTATGTGTCTATATTTATAGGTTTAGTATTAAGGTGGCAGAAGGACCTTGGGCCTCTACTCAAGCATTCCCTGATTGCATGAATACTTTCTTCTATTACATTGGCATTCAATGATACTCACCCTCCCGACACAACTGCTGAAGCCAAAGTGGGTGAACAAGTAAATGTGGTGAAGAAAGCTGATGGTGCCCAGCTATCAAAAGAGATAGTGTCTGGGTCTTAAAGGCTTGAAGATAAACAAGCGGCCATCTACCTCAGAAACAACAAAGCCCACATGGAAGAACTCACCAGCCTGTGTGATCACGTGGTGCCAAAGAGATCATGTATAAGGCATCATCATCAAAAAAAAAAAAATCTTACCATAGTGAATGAAGGGGGAAGTGCAGAGTGGAGGCCCAAAGCCCATTTGTCGGCCACTGGAGATACCATCACAGAGGGGTCTTGGGGAGGAGATGAGTCAGTCAGGGTGCGATGTAGCACCGATGAAGAATACAGCTTTCCCCCAGATCAGGATGCTTCCTCCCCCCCAACTACCATGATCTGAATTCTACCTTGCAAGTCTGGATAGAGCAGAGGTTGTACACTGGTGTATATAGGAGCTGGAGGCACAGGGAATCCAGGGAGGATGATACCTTCAGGACCAGGGGTGTGAGGGGTGATACTGGGAGGGTAGAGAGTGAGTGGGTTGGAAAGGGGGAACCGATTACAAGGATCTACATGTGACCTCCTCCCACAGGGACAGACAACAGAAAAGGGAGCGAAGGGAGACACCGGATAGGGCAAGATATGACAGAATAATAATCTATAAATTATCAAGGACTCATGAGGAGGGGGGAGCGGGGAGGGAGGGGAAAAAAAGAAGACTTGATGCAAAGGGCTTAAGTGGAAAGCAAATGCTTTGAAATGATTAGGGCAAAGGGGGTACAAATGTGCTTTATACAATTGATGTATGTATATGAATGGATTGTGATAAGAGTTGTATGAGCCCCTAGTAAAATGTTTAAAAAATATATGTAACAAAGTATTCAAGATTTTTGTTTTAGGGTGTGGCCTCAATAAGGCATTAAAAGTTTCATAAGGTAAGACTTCCACTGTGACTCAGTAAGAATATTTTTGTGTATGATCTTAGTGGATGCTGGAGTATGGATAGGCTCCTCAAGCTACTGCTTTCCACAGTCCTGGAATACCACTGCTCCACACATGCTCCACCCGTTTCATTGTTACTGGCATCTGTGTGAACCCAAGGAGCCCTGGTGATGTAATGCTTATTCACTGGGCTTAGAACTGCAAGGTGAACATTTCTTAAACCACCTGCGGCTCCTCAGGAGAAAGACAAGGCTTTCTACTCCATCAAACAGTTGCAGTCTCAGAAACTCACAGGGACACTTCTAACCTGTCCTACAGGGTCACTATGAATCAGCATTGACTTGCGAGCAGTGATTTTGGTTTGGGTTTTGTCCTGAGTGTAACAGAACACGTCCACAAACTTGTCCATTAGTATGTTTTTATTTTCTAATTTTGAGCTTTTACATTGTCCTGGTGTTTCTTTAGTGATGCTTATTTCTGTTGTGCACAGGATCACTATGAATCAGAAATGAGCCAGTAGGGCCTAATGATAAATGAGGTGAAAACACGAAGAAATGGCCATTTGCAAAACCAGGCCAACATACCTCATTTTAAATAGCCCATGCTGAAATTGTGGTGATGGTCTTGGTCTGATAATGTGAAAGTCATGGTTCAATGAAATAATATATGCCAGGATGTGTCAATCCACAAATGCTTCTTGTTGCTATCAGTAAAAATAAATAAATAAATTTCACGATGTCTACTTGTTGAAGATTGATACATGATTTTAAAAGTATGAATGCCCTTGTTGATATTTGCACACGACAGTTTTGTAGCTAATTTTCTAATTTTATGAAGAATACTTTTACAGCAAAAATATGACTATATACAATCTAAAGTCAAAAAGTATTGACATAGAAACGTAAAAATCTTTCATTTACCTAGCATGTAAGTAATAAGCACTGAAATGATAAAAAATTAATTTAATTTGAAGAGTACAAAAGTTCATTATATTTTATGTATTGACCACCTACTTTTTCCAAAGTAGTCTCCCAGAGACAGTAATTCAAATATCAAAAAGTCTGAGCTTTAGAAACATATCCATTTTAGTAATGGAAGTACCCGTGTGAAACAAGAACATGTTCCTTCCTGGAAAGACTAACGACTGCATCTTGCTTTCTATATAGCTGTTGCTTCTCAATAGGTTTTGAGAACATTTACCCAGATCTTGGTAGTGAAAATTAATGTTAGACTATAAATTAATTGTCAAGTAGGGTGATATTCTGTCACCTCTTTTCCTATTTACAGAACCTTCCATCCATCATTCTAATAGTGCTCTCTCCTGATTTCCAGGGTATCTGCAAAATAATCAGATTTAAAATTATGCATCATCGTTGCATGTGACTACATTTACAATTGTTAACTTTATGTGTTACAGTTTCACATAGTCAACTTCAAACTACAAATTAGTGAAACCTCCATTACCTTGAAAGTGAATGCTGACTGAAATAATTCTAATATAAAATCCAATGTAAGAACACATATTTTTCTATTATGATTTATAAATCATTTTATTGGAGGCTGTTATAACAATCCATGCATCAGTGTATCACACACATTTGTACATATGCTGCCATCATTTTCAAAACATTTTCTTTCTACTTGAGCCATTGATATTAGCTCCTGTTTTTCCCCTCCCTTCCTCACCCTCACACCTTCATGAACCCTTGAAACATTATTTTAAAGAACAGGAATCTCTTTCTCTTTTAGATTCTTTTAGATGAAATGACCTCAGCCCAACAGTCATAAACGCATTGTTTCAAAAGTAAAATATAATTTTACATTATATTTTCTTTTCTACTAAAATTGGATTCATTCAAACCACTTTGAAATGGGTTAAAGGAATGACCTTTCAATTTTCACTTGATTTTTGAGGTTATGGTATAAATTTATCTGATTCAAATTGTTCTAAACTTCTTGAAATGTATCTAGTTCAATTTCAAACACCTTAAAACCTTCTAAAACTTGTTTTCTACTTTAATAACAGGACAAGAAAGCGTGCTTTTTCAGAAAAGAATTCAATTTGTCTTTGAAATTGACATGTTTAGAAAAAAAACCTTAAAAAAAATCATTGCTTTATTCCCAATGGAACATCGATCTGAAGCAACACGACCTTAAATATGAATAAAGACATTTTTTGGTAAGTAAGTTATTTAGAATACAAGTACAGGTGGAAAATGCCATTACTTGCATGTGATATTTAATTTTACATAAGAGTGCACCAGATGGAGTCCTGGTGGCAGAGGGGGTTACAAATCAGGCTGCTGACTGAAACCTAAGCAGTTTGAAGCCACTCCACGGGAGCATGATAAGGCTTTCAATTCCGACAAACTGTGACAGTCTCAGAAACCCACGGGCAGTCTGTTCTGACAATGGTTAATATGAATTCCACTTATAACAACTCTTCAGAATATCTCACCATAAAATGAAAATCACAATTTAAAAAATTGCTTTGTTGCCATATAATCCACAAACCATCAAATTAAATAATTCAGTAATATCCATGACAGTTATAAAATCATCACCTCAATCAATCAGAGAACATTTCTTTGCTCTTGTACTCATTATTAGCTCCCCATTTTAATAGTAAGAATCATCAGCACTGCTAAGATGGTAGCAGTGAATTTATAGGTCGGTACTAAAATCAATTTTTAGAAAACTATCGATGAATGCCATTGCTGATGCTGGTACCATGTGTGTTGAAACTTGGACACAGGTCAGTTTTTGTAGAGAATATGGAAAAGTTCCTCTACATTTCTATCTCATTTTTCTTCCTATATATGCCCCAGTGTGTACTCATCAATTATTAGTGCCATATGGTTATTGCTTACGCAATATGCTTTCTATATTTTGTATTATAAATTTGTTTTCAATATTTTGTGAAAACTTTATGCTTTGAAATTATTAGTAGTACCCAAAATTAGGTTAGTAAACTGGATAAACATGCAATTGCAATAAAAGCAAAGGTAGTAAATATAAAAAAAAATGGAACTTTCTTTTAGTCTATACGTGTTGGTTAAACTCTAAAAGGCTTCAGCCACTGTTAATTATTGAGGTCATGATCATTATACATACAATAGATCTGAGGGTATTATTTTAAATGACTTGGAAATAGAAGATTAATCTATACAATGTAGATAAAAAGTGGTAGAAAAGAGCATTTAAAAAATGCTTGATGAAACCTGTGAAAAGAATGAGTTGTTGGAAATCTATTATATATAATAATCCAATATATAATAATCCAATATATAATATCACATGGGAAACTCAAGACAGAGAAAATTGTCCCCACCAAGGGGAAGTTCAACACGGACCTGGAGGAGGGAGTGAGAATTGGGGGGACAAGAGACATGAGAAATGGAGACAAGACAGCAGTCTTATCAAGTCTCGTTTATTGAGTAAAAGGCTACAGCTTATATAGGCCAGGGAAAGGGAAACAAGCCACAGGTGTTTCCCTGAGAATAAATGGGGGAAGCAAGCCACAGGTGTTTCCCTGAGAACAATGACCGCAGAAAAAACAGTTCTTGTGGAAAGTTACAGAGCTCAGGCAATAAAGATCAAGACAATGGCTGAGCCTCATGGCTCCGGATATGCAAGGTTATGGCCGGACCTCATGGCTCCCAACAGGTCCCCCTTTTTCATTTTGTAAAGCCAAGAGAGATCCCTTCGGGAACTGCGTCTGTCTTAGGTTGTCAGGCATCAAGAGTCATCCTTACCCGTCATTGATCAATGGAATGCTTTCATAAAATAAGAGCAAACCAATGTCTGTCTTAGGTTGGTATGTCTTGTGCCGATCTTACCCGTCATTGACTGTCCAGTTCAGCACACAAGGGCAGGGGGTCTTATCATAAATACACGTATGAGCCACCCTGTTCGCACATCTCAAGGCGGTGGTAATGGACCTATATAGGCTTTGCCTGGATGGCCTCAATCTGTTACTTCATAAATGCCATGAGCTTGTTAAACACCACAGGTCCCAGTGAGAGCAAGAGTAATAGGCTGACCAAGGTAAGAGGGTAAAAGCCCATTCAGCCAAAGAATCTAAAAGGGCTAAGTTGTATGGAGAGGTAGCCCCGTATTGAGAAACAGCCTTTTTAAATTCCTTTATGAGGGCGAATTTGAGCCCAACATAATTTCAGACAGGCTCCCCTTGCTCATCTATGGTCTCGGTAACTGGGAAAGCATGTACAGGAGAGAAATCCCCCTCCTCTCCTTGTGCAGGCATTTTCTTTGTAGGGAGATGTTGCCTAGGCTGTTGAAGTGGGTGGGCCATTTCTGTCCCTTTTTCTGGTTCTGAGACCCTTTGAGTCCCTGATCTCAATGTCTGCAGCCTGGTAATCAAAGACTGATGTAACTCTTCTAGTTTTATCTGTTCTTTAAGATGTCTAATTTTTTCTTTAAATTCCTCTATTATAGGAGGACCCGTGTCCCCCTCTTCATCACTTTCTAGGGAAATAATGTCAATCTTCTCTGGTGGAAATGCTCTGAGATCTGTTTTAGAACTGACTTTTAATATTTCTTCCGTCTGGGCGATGGCCGCCATTATTTGCAGACAACTTTCCTTTCTATCTATCAAATCTTTAATTAAATTCCAATAAGAAAAAGCTGTAATGGGAATTCTTTCTGGTCCAAAGACCTCATAATAATGCTCCAAAGCACTGCCAACCCTTTTCCATCTTTTTATATCAATCATCCCTTCCTGCGGAAACCAAGGACAAGTATCTTTTATAAAATCAAAAAATTTAAATAAATCATAACTTTCGACCTTTACTCCTCGTGTCTTTAAAGCCTCTTTCAATTGTTTGACATAAATATGAAGCTGGTTTAATTCTTGCCCCATTTTCAGGCGCTTTTACTCACCTTCAGTCTTGGCCCGGCAGGCTCCCGCTGCTGACAACGGATTTTTCTTTCACTTTTACTCGCTGGCCTCCTTTGGCGCCTTCTTCCTCAGAGTATTCCTCATATCCGGGCCCCACATTGGGCGCCAGATGTCCCGACCCCCGGGAACTTCAACACAGACCCTGGAGGAGGGAGTGGGAATTAGGGGGACAAGAGACACGAGAAATGGAGACAAGACAGCAGTCTTATCAAGTCTCCTTTATTGAGTAAAAGGCTACAGCTTATATAGGCCAGGGAAAGGGAAACAAGCCACAGGTGTTTCCCCGAGAATAAATGGGGGAAGCAAGCCTCAGGTGTTTCCCTGAGAACAAAGACCGAAGAAAAAACAGTTCCTGTGGAAAGTTACAGAGCTCAGGCAATAAAGATCAAGACAATGGCCGGGCCTCATGGCTCCAGACAGGCAAGGTTATGGCTGGGCCTCATGGCTCCCGACAGAAAATAAATATAACTAAATAAATCTTTACTCTGATGTGTAGGCCAACTAGATCCCGGTAAATTAGAAATGTTGGTTCTTATACAGGAGGCATTTCTAAGCAAGGATCTGGAAAATTTAACTGCAGATGGGGTAGTGTAAATAACTGTTTTGGGAAACTTTTGTTAAGACCCAAGACTAAGGTGAATGAATAAAAAGGAAAAAAAAAGAACATACACACACAAAAAAAAATTGGATCTAAAAATATGGGGGAGAAAGGAAGCGATGACAAGACTATAAACAGAACGTTTACGAACAGTATGCCATTAATGATTTCAATATTGGAATATATAATTAAGTTAAAAGGCATATGTGTCTGTCATCCATCTACCATGTATAGTTATATAGATATTGACAGATAGAGATATGTCTAGAGTAAATTATTTAAATTGGCATATGATTAACGTATCATATAATTCAATAGTTCAATCCTATGAAAAAGAGTTCCGCAATCACCCCCAATATCAATAGTAGTATCTTTTCTCCTTTCTTGTAGTTATTGCTGGTGGCTCCCCATTACCCTCCAAACTCATGTACCCTGCCCCTAGATCATTTATTAATTCAGTGACTATTCTTTGTAGATTTATTTCTCCTGGATTTAATATACTGCAAAACATACCTCAAACCAAGAAAGAATAACTAATCCAACAACAATAAGACAGAGACAAACTTCAATTGAAAAGAAAACAGAAAAGATTCAAATCTTAGACAAATGTAAAATGGATCAAAGGTAAGATAAAATGATAAGGTGTTATATTTTAATCCAACTGCACCTTCCATAATCAGTATAGTGCATGTATATTATTCTGACACATGTTATTAAAATTTTATTTGATAAAAGCCACAATGTGTACGATCACATTCCTTTTTTAACATAAGCCACTACTTTGGTGAGCAAAGTAAAAGAGGAATGGAGAACCATAAAAGGCTTTGTAGAGAACAAGTCACTAATTGAAATGTATATTTCATATATACAACTAGAACTAATATATGTATATCTTTAAATAATGTAAATAAAATATCCTTTAAATAATTAATGTCTTTGTTTTAACCAAGGAGATTTGACCAAAAAAGGGTGTGTTTAATACAATATGCTTTCACTAGTTTTATTGGCATTTTTTCATTTTAATAATAATATATCTATATGAAACTTTTCATGGAATCATAGTGTGTATCCAATAATAAATTTAATCAGATTTCCATTATTAAGTATTGAGGTTAATTACCTGATTTTTCTTATAAGACACTCTGTAGTAATCTTAGGTAATTATATCCTGACCCACTTATCCTTTTGTTTCATAATAAGATTTTTTTTTTCATAGAGGGACAGTGGGTTGGAAAGGGGGAACTGATTAAAAGGATCTACATGTGACCTCTTCCCTGGGGGACGGACAACAGAAAAGTGGGTGAAGGGAGACATCGGACAGGGCAAGATATGACAAAATAATAATGTATAAATTATCAAGGGCACATGAGGGAGGGGGGAGCGGGAAGGGAGGGGAAAAATGAGAACCTGATGCCAGGGGCTTAAGTTGAGAGCAAATGTTTTGAGAATGATGAGGGCAATGAATGTACAAATGTGCTTTACACAATTGATGTATGGATGGACTGTGTTAAGATTTGTATGAGACCCTAATAAATTGATTAAAAGAAGAAGAAGAAGCTTTTTAAGTGGAAAAAAACAAACAAAAGCATGCACCTCATGTGACAGTTATATATTTTTTTCAAGATGAGAAAATAATCTGAAAATGTTAGCCTGCCATGTAAAAAATTATTCAGTGTGAATTTATTAATGAATAATTCCCTAAAATATTTACTCATTAGTGCAACCTCTACCTTCTTTTCCTGATTCATGTTCTTTTCTGTCTTTACCTGTATGTGAAGTTTGGGTTGGTGTTTAGCATCACAACCTCCTGAAGTCTTGCTCTGAAGAGCAATTATTATTAGAAAGAAAAAG
The DNA here is from genome assembly GCF_050624435.1 of Tenrec ecaudatus. Taxonomy (NCBI): domain Eukaryota; kingdom Metazoa; phylum Chordata; class Mammalia; order Afrosoricida; family Tenrecidae; genus Tenrec; species Tenrec ecaudatus. The sequence goes on from NC_134540.1 coordinate 99,884,086, forward strand.
ACATTCTTGTATCCTTGATACTCCATTCTGAAGGCTGTGAGTCCTGAGCCTACTGCCATAAAGACAAAGCCTTAAGGAACCACGGTATTTGAGAACATACGCGTGATTTCTTGGGTTAGAACCCAAACAAGAGTCACCAGCATGGAGTGGCAGCAGAGTTGAAAAAGGAACCTAGGATATCAAGCATCAAAGAACAAAAAATCATATCATTGAAAAGATGGGTGGGCAGGGAATGTGCAGATGTGCTTTATACATTTGATGTATGTATATTTATGGATTGTGATAAGAGCTGTATGAGCCCCTAATAAAATGTTAAAAAAGAAAAAGAAAAGAAAAGATGGGTGAGTGCAAAGTGGAGACTCAAAGCCCAAAGGTAGCCAACCGGACACCCCTTGCCTGAGGGGTTGTGGGGAGGAGATGAACCAGGCAGGGTGCAGGGTAGCAATGATGAAACATATAACTTTCCTCTAGTTCTTAAATATTTCCTCCCCCCCCACTATCATGATATCAATTCTACCTTGCAAATCTGGTTATACCAGAGTATATGCATTGGTACAGATAGCAACTGGAAACACAGGGAATACAGGATAGATGACTCCTCAAGAACTAGTGGTGAGAGTGGCGATGCCTGGAGAGTGGAGAGAATGTAGGGTAGAAAGGGGGAACTGATTACAGGAATCTACATATAGGCTTCTCCCTAGGGGAGGGACAGCAGAGAAGAGTGCGGGGGGAGACGTCAGACAGTGTAATATATGACAAAATAATAATAATAATAATATATGAATGATGAAGGTTTCATGAGGTAGAGGGAGTGGGGAGGGAGAGGGAGAGGGAAAATGAGCAGCAGATATTAAGGGCTCAAGTAGAAGGCAAATGTTTTGTGAATGATGATGGCAACAAATGTACATATGTTCTTGACACAATGATGTATGTATGGATTGTGATAAGAATTGTATGAATCCCCAATAAAATGATTTTTTTTAACAAGGAACCTAGGAAATGGATGACAGTGAGAAGCCTGTCTAAGGCAAACTCACTGGGTCTGACACACAATCTAATAAAAAGTATACATTGCAACTCAAGTGTGTTTTGCTTCCAGTATATATTGACCTTATCCTGGAAAGGAGAGTTTCTTCTTGTGTTTCCAGATGCATCCAGAGCCCAACAAATGCTTATTCCATTATGGTAACTCTTAACACCTAGAGCAGTAGCTAAAACAGTAGGAATTCAATGAATCCTCATTGAGTGAATTGAATATATATACAATCTAAATTCAGTAGTATGTGTGTTTTTCAAAGTGCAATAATTGTAGCAAATGTAGCCTAAATCTCAGTGAGATTTAGGGCCATGGGGTACAGTCACTTCTTTATCAAAGTTGGTACCAGTGTTGATAGGACTTCTATTTATCATATTGCAGGGACAATAACTGATTTAATGTGGCTTTTCTAGCCAACATCCATCAAATACCCTTTCCCTTCACAGACTGGTAAGAAGGTGGGGGGAGATACTGATAGGATTGACTTGTAATTAACTTCAAACAAGATTCCCGGAAGAGTCAGCAATATAGATCCATGTGGCCCTTATGTCATCAGGGGAGCAGCAGGAAAGCAAGGGTCCAGAGCACTGAGAAGAGTGATGTATTTCCCAACCCCTGGGGCAACTTAAGGTTTACGCTTTTGTGCAGGAGGCTGGTTTGGGGAGTGGGGCTCTTCTGGGCATTAATTGGGCTTGCAGGTCCACAGAAGTGGAGCCAAGGTCTTTTAGGCTGAGACTGACTGGCATGATGTGCCTTTGGGCACTTCATTCCAGGAATTGTCTTTGCTCACTCATAGAGCTTGAGCTACATGCCTTGAGTTGAGGCTTACATGGGAGTGGTGTGCCCCTTTGGGCATTTATTAGCAGACTTGAAATTTGTAACACTTTGTGGTAAACATCTACCCCGCACATTTCTCATTAATATTATAATTTGTTCACATCCATAATAAACCTTTGAATCATAATGTTTTCTGAGTTCTGTGTAACCATCACAATAGACAGATAGATGATGTAGAGAAGCAGAGAATATTGATTAATACGGCACGCATATCTTTCCTTTCCCTGGTAAAAGTTCCTGGGCAGTAACTCAGCCTGCCATCTTCACTTTTCCCACCAAGTTCAATGATTTGGGGCAGAACAATCTCCTCAAAACTCCCTCTTTCCAGCTGACAACAAACACAAAATAAATAGAAAATAATAATAATAATATAGAATCATAGCACCACCATTGTCTTGCTATAATGTAGTATTGACTATTATTAATTTCTCTCTCTGAAATACAGTAGGTTTGGGCTCCTAGTGAACATATAGAGAAGGATAGAACTGTGTCCTGTTGATTTCCCAAGACTGTAACTCTTCACGGAGTGAAAGCCTCATCTTTTCACATACAGTGTCCCAGGGTTTCAAACTACTGACTGACCTTATGGTTAGCAGGCCAATGGCCAAGCACCGTGCCACCAGGGCTGCCAATTAATTACTAGTGCTACTCAATATGGAATTGGAAGATCCGGTAATGCCTGATGTTTCTTTCTTGCTTTACTGCTATGTCTTAGTCTTACAGTGTCATAGCTAATTACAATAACAGCCAAACACAATTGCTGGATTATTAAAACAAATAAAAATTAAACAAGTTAATAAAGAAGGTAGTATGGTGCAATCACTCTTGAGTTAAAAATATACTATAAAGTGTAAACTCATGTTTTATGGAGATATTATCTCTGTTTTCATTCATTTATTATCCCCTAGAACTCAGCATCACACTCATTTCCCTCAAAGGATTTCTACTGACCTCAATCTGTTCTTTTTCTTCACCAAGATTGATAATGTAAGGTCTTTGAAGATAAATATTGTTTCGCTTTACAAGTTCATAAAAATTTCGCAGTCTCAAATTTCCTCCGGGGTTAAAACTCAGTCAAACATTCACTTACTGGTGGTACTCAGCCACTTTGGCTTCGATTGTCAAAAGAATAATGCACAGACTACACAAGAATATAGACATTTAAGTTGCATCCTTTTCCCCACTATTATTCTCTCTAAAAAGCTGTTTGCTAAAGGTAATTTTTACCACATTACCATTTTAATTCTAGGATAATTAATGTATTTTGAACTAATATATGTATATTGAAGTAACATAAGAAAAATATCAAAAATCATACCTTTGTTTAGTAATTCAGATTTTTCTTTCATATGTTACCAGGAAATGAATTATTGTAATTTGATTGATATATCAAAATTTTCCACAATTTCTAAGGTTCCTTTATTAATGACTGAAAATAAATTAATGTATTTGTAAAACTTACATGTATTTTGGTCCACATAATAAATTTTTGCCTATAATGCCTAATAATTACAAATTACTAATTATGAGACTACATTTTAATTATATTATTGGTAATTTCAGAAATATTTGCAATATTCTATCATCAAAGCAACATTTTATTTAAGACTGTATATAGAAAGTAAAATGACATTAACATATATTACATCTGAGTTAAAAAAAAGTAACATGGCATAAGAAATGAAAATTTCTCCATGAAATTTGCAGAGAAAGAATAGTTTTTACTCAGGTAGCACTGATAACAAAAATGTATGTATCCAAGATTCAAGCATACTATTTATTACAAATTTATCATATACAAACATGCTCACAGACTAGGTGGAAATACTCACAGAAGAGGTGTTGCTCGGCATTCCAGTCTGTTTTATTTTCTATTCCTAATGGGCAGTATTTCATTCGGTATACATCACGTTGCTATGGATTCAGACCAATTAGCGGCACCTAACAACCACAGGAAAACCAGGAAGAAACTCCAAAGAACCACTACTGTGTTTGTTGCTCTTTTCCTTATATTTTTCCCTAATGATTACAATTTGTTCAGATTCATCTATGTGAACCATGCTTCTGCTTCTAAGAATGTGCTACAATATATGAAAAACGAAGTCAGAAACGTGAAACAATTTGTTATGATAGTATATAATTGATTTTGTTTTTCTTTTCTTGGAAGTTAGCTGCAAACAAAATAAAGAAAGAAAAATTCTTTCAAATAAGCAAAATAATCTGAATTGAAAGAGTGATCATGTAGTTATATAGTTTTCTTTTTTTTAAAACATTTTATTAGGGGCTCATACAACTCTTATCAGAATCCATACATATACATACATCAATTCATTCAGTAGAACATTCATTTACTATTTGTGTGAATATAACCTGATCAATGTAATAAATATAATTTTTAAGTAATTTTATGACAAAAATTATATGCAATATACAAGGGAGTTTCAAAAATGTATGTAAAAATTCATCATCTTTTCATTCCATTTTTCTACAAACATTGTGCAACTCCTTTTATTTAATGCATTTGCACACACACACACACACACACATTCTGAGTTTGAAAATTAAAGCCATCACCCTAAATTAAATATTTTTAAATAGAAAGGAAATCTAGTCATAAGAAACAAATATCCATCGAGCATCTATTATTGACTATTGTTAATAGTTAATAACAATTAACTATTTAATAATATGACAATAATAATAAATAAATAAATAATAATAAATAACAAATAACAATTGTTTAATAAATAACAAATAACAATTGTTAATAGTTAATAACAGTTGTTATCATTATAACTGCCTTCAATGTTTCTCCTTAATGTATACCTTATAATAATTCTAACATAAGAGCCTGTGGCAGTTACATAATCTTAAAACTTGGGAAGGGGTAGAGTCTGGCCTGTCAACCAGGTCACAGCTTGATGACTCATTTGGAGTCACTATGGAAATAAATAGCTCACTGGAGGTCAGACCCACAGTCCCTGTGAGACATTCCTGCTGCCAAGTCACATGGATTTACACTGATGGAGCCAGAGCCCCGGAGCTGAAGGAGCCTCATGGAGACCCACGCCAGTGCTGAGATGCTTCCACCAACACTGTAGCCAAAAGACTTTCCACCCACTGGCCTGTGATCTTCCTGCATTTTGGCATCATTACATGTATTTTGTGAGTCTGAAGAGGAATTTATAGACTGGTAATAGACTTATGGAATAATATTGGACTTATGGATTTGATCTGCAGTGGGCTGGGAGGTTTCCTTAATATAAAATTACTCTTTGATATAAATTATTTCTTATACATATGTGAGTCACCCTGAATTTGTTTCTCTAGTCTATCCAGACTAATACAGAGCCATTGTCCTCATTTTATGGTTTCAGGTACATTAAGGGACTCTGATTTTTATCTAGGCAGAAAAGATCTTGGTAACTTCCACTGTAGCAAGCTATGCAGTGCATTCTTAAAAGAAAAGCATTTTTTCTACTTCAACAGTATCGATATCACACAAGAACAGACAGCATAAGTTGAAGAAATTCTTATTTCAATACTAAAATAAATAAATGAAGCATAATGGGGCAAAATTTCAATTAGCCCACTTGGGTTACACGTTAGCCTGGTAACCAAAAAATCAGTCCATGGACATCACCGGATCCTCCGTGGGAGTAAGATGAAGCTTTTTCACTTCTGTAAAGAGTGACAACCATATAAGCCCACAGAAGCCCACAGGGCCAGTTCTAATCTATCCTATAAGGTCAGAATAGGCTCCTTAGAGTGATTTTTTTTATGGGACAAAGAAGTTGTTTATTTACTAATAAATAACATAAAGATATGTCAACATGTGTTGTTACAAAATTATAGCATTTGTTAAACAAGAGTGGAACATTTTCAAACTATTATTTCTTGACCATCCTCCATCTAAGATTATTTTCTGCTAAATATTGTGCTCCCTCCCCCCAAGTATTACAAGCTCTCTAGTTTGTATCCCTTTAGCAAGGCAGTTTGGCATTCTGGAGGGATTGAGATCCCATTCCTTTAAAACGTTCTTGGAGTTGGCAGACCAAAAAGAAGTCATAATGGACAAGATCCAAAAGAAGGGTGGATTGAGTAAGGCTTCTCAATGAAATACATCAGACAGCCCTCAAAAAAAGGGAATTTCATGTCATAATTAATAAAAGTTCATCTTTGCAACTCTCCTAGTCTTTTTTCCCATGCATGCAGTTTATAATTTTTAAAAACTCTTCATAATAATCTATCAAAATTACCCCTTTAGAATCGAATAAATGTTGCTACAACTTTCTAAACTGGCTTTTCTTCCTAGAATCATCTTTGAAGTTTTGTTTTTCTTGTTTGGTTATTTTGTTTGTTGGGTTTTTTTTTTACTGTATTCATTTTTTATTATATAAGTTATTTTCTTGGTGACTCTTACATATTGAATATACTCGTGTATAAGCTGAATTTTTCAGCACATTTTTAATGCAGTTTTTGTGGTAAAATTAGGTGCCTTGGCTGATGTTCGAGTCAGCTTCTAGTTGAATATATATGGTACATTATAACACATTCGTTATCTCAAGCAAACATGTATAATTATTGGCATCAACAATTTCTTAACATGATCTTTCTTCTTGAGCCCTTTGATATCAGCTCCTCTTTTTTTCCTCCTCTCCCCCACCACCCCACAATTGTTAATATATTATGTATTGTTATTATTATTTATATATATCTTACACTACCCATTCTATCCTTTCACCTATTATCCTAGTACTCTTCCCCTAAGGGGGGATTTTCTGCTATCATTGCTATCCATTTTCCATTCCCTCCCCCTTCTCTTCCCCTATTCTCCTGGAATCATTGCTCCCATTAATGTTTCTGAGGGGGTTCCTCTTTCCTGAAATTCGTGTATTGAAAGCTCTTGTCTGTACCACTGTCTGTACATAGGCTTGAGGGAATTGTGAGACTCAATTGAGAACATAATAGTGGGGGGATGAAATATTAAAGAATTAAAGGAGTGTTGTATATGTCATCGGTGCTAGCTTGCTGCCCTGGATACATTTCTTCCCTGTGCAACCCCTCTGTTCAGGGATGTCCAATTGTCCACTGATGGGCTCCATGTCTCTAGCTTGACACCTCTCCATCACCTCGATGAGGTTGTTTATTTTTGGAATTCTGATATGTGTTCTGGTCGACACCTCATGATCTTATATGCTGGTGTGCTTCTTCCATGTGGGCTTTGTTGCTTCACTGTTAGATGGCTGTTTGTTTGGCTTCAAGGTTTTAAGACCTCAAACACTATATCTTTTCATGGCTGGGCATGATCTACTTTTTACCCACATTTTTTATGCACCCAGTTTGTCTGGGTTGAGGAAATACTTGAGTAGAGACCCAGATTCCATCTACTGCCTCAATGGATAGCCATATAAATATATGTACATAGGTCAGTTCTCCATTGTTATTCATTAATATATTTACATGTGTACAAGTTTGCTTTTACCTCTATAAATAGTTTTGTTTCCTAGTTATTTCCTCTATTTCCTTTCACCTTCCTCCCACTATCATATTCACCTCTTGTTTTCCTTTCAGTAAATCTGCCAGCTAGATTACAGCTGCTCCACCACTACCAGGATTTCTTCTCCCCACTCGCTGTTGATCTCTAACTATTCCCCTGTCCGGGACCTTGTTTGCTGGCCTCTGCCCTCTCCCCCGGCTCCTCTTCTCCCAAGATGCCCCAGAACCATTGATTCCACTGCTTTCTCCTCAGGTTTGCTTCTCACACCTATCTTGTATAGATAGACAAAACACAACCAATGAAGATAACACCAAGCAACCAACCGAGAAATGAACAACAAAGAGAGTAAGAAAAGAGAAAAAAAAACACTTATACAAATTTGTCCAATTAGTCCACTGACCTTTTTGACCAGCTCCCCACCAGTTAAGCAGGGTTCTGGGCATGGCCACTCTGAGTTTGAAATCTATTTTGGGAGTCCTCTGGAGCTTCCTGACTTACCTCCCTCCCATTGCTGTCTGTAATGTCCCATGCTTGTTCCGCACCACTGTGGGAGAGGCATGGGGGAGGGGACAGATAGACCAGGCTCACTCCCCGTACTGTGCCCCCAATATTGTCGTCTATAGTGCTATGCTCCCCTACAGTGACATCATGTCTTGAGCTGTTGTCGGCCCTACCTTCCTGTCAGTGCCTTAGCTGCTCCAAGCAGAGACGTCCTCAGGACCTGGTGTGCCAGAGTGGGGTCTATACCCTCACACTCTCTCTTTCTTAGTTGCTCTCATGTGGGTGGGATGGGCTGGCCCTTCTTCCCAGCCTGTAGCTTCAATGATGACCTCTGTAGCTTATTCTTCTAGGGAGGGGGTCAACATAGCTTGGATTGGGGCTGGCCCCATAGTCCTCTCTCTTAGTGGGTTGTTCCATGCCATTATGTGGCCCTCAAGGCTTGGCATGCTGCGGTGCTGTCTGTACTCTCACTCCTTCTCCTGTGGAGACATAAACAATACCCTCCCTGTAAAGGGATTAGTGCCCTGATCCCCCCCCAAAAACATTTGTCTATGCCCCCACGCTTTCCCCTTGTTTATATTTGTGTGCTGTACACATCTTTTGGCTCAATCTGTTTCCTGCCCATGTGTGCCTCTCCCTCAACCCATCAATTGTGTATTATGTAGTTTTTCTTCAGTACTTACATTGTTGATTGAACTTACCTCTGTGAACTCATGTTGTACCTGTCCCTTTGTGCTTGGATAGTTTTGCTTAGCATAATTTCCTATAACTCTTCCCATGAGACAATGTACTTCATGTGTTTATGCCAGAGTTTCCTAATCCCTTCGTCTATCAATGGAAATTTAGGTTGTTTCCAGATCTGTTGTGATTCTGAATTGCATTGCAATAAATATTGGATCACAGATGACAGGTCATGATCTATTTCTTACTTATTCTTGGAATATGCTCAATAGGGGGATTGCTGGGTTGTAAGGTGGCTCAATTTCTATTTGCTTAAAAATCACCAGATTGCTTTCCACAGTGGCTTTATGTATCTACAAGGTCACCAGCAGTGGATGGGAGGTCTTTACATGCCACATCCCCCCCACCATTTGTTGATTTCTCATTTTTGTAATGGGGATATCCTCCAGGGTGTTATGTGATATTTCATAGTTGTTTTAATTTGCATTTCTCTGATGACTCATGATCGGGAATATTTTCACATATATTTATTGCCCATTTAGGTTCCCTTCCTGGTGAAATTTCTGTTCAGGTGTTTTTCCAGTACAGTATTTACATAATCTGGTATCAACTTGAGATGATTAAGAGTTAAGGGGTGGAATTTAGCCTGTCAATCTGGTCTCAGTTTTGGATATAAAGAGCTCTCTGGGGGGCAGACACACACTCGTTTCATCTTCCTACTGATGAGCCAGATGGAGCTGCATGGATGGAGCCAGAGCCATGGAGCTGGAGGAGCCACTTGGAGACCAACACCAGTGTTGAGATGCTTGGATCACTTCTGGGTCCACAAGATATTGCGCCTACTGGCCTGTGATCTTGCTGCACTAGGAATCATTACATGTGTTGTGTGGGTCTAAAGAGGAATTTATCAATTGGTATCAGACATATGGGATAATATTGGACTTATGGCCTTGATCTGGACTGGGCTGGGATGTTTTCTCATTATACAATTACTCATTGATATAGTTTTTTTCCCTACACATATATGAGTGTCTATGAATCTGTTTCTCTATTTAACCTGGACTAACACACCAAACTCCTCAGAGGGTTCTCTGCTTTTTCTTGTTGCAGACTAGTTAGGTATTATAGATTATACTAGTAAACCCATTGTCTGATGTGTCATTGCTAAAGATCTCCCATTCTGTGGGTTCTCTTATTACTCCTCGGTGAAATCTTTGTGTATACACAGGTGTTTTATCCTAAGTATATTCCACTTGTCAATTTCAGCTTCTTCTGTGTATGTGTGTCCTTCCCTATTTCAGTTAGCCTATGTATTCCCAGCACCAAGGTTCTCAGGTTTGTCCTCATTCCTTCGTTGATGGCCCTAATATCTAGGGGCTTTACTTCAAGGTCTGTGGTCTACCTTGAGTTTGTTCATTTGAATGGGGTGAGGTAAGGATCTTGCATCATTTTTCTACATGACGATATCCATTTTTTTTTACCAGTACCACTTGTTAAAGAGGGAATCTACTTTTCATTTGATGTTCTTGGGCCCTTATCAGTTGTATATATGATTTTGGTTTTATTTCTGGGTTTTCTGTTCTTTTCCATTGGTCTGATTATCTGTCATTACTCCAGAACCATGTTGTTGTTGCTTTTAAACACTTTTGCTGTGTAATATGTTTTAAAGTCAGGTAAAGCAAGCCCTCTGACTTTGTCTTTCTTCTTGAGAAGTTCTTTGCTATTTCTGGGCTTCTTTCCATATGGAACTCCATATGAAATTGGTAGTCAGTTTTCCATTTCTTTGAAGAAGGTTATTGGTATTTGTATCAGTATAGCATTAAACTTATATAGTGCTGTCTGTAGGATTGGCATCTTTACTATATTGAGTCTTCTGATCCTCAAGCATGGGATATTCTTCCATTTGTGGAGGTCACATTTGATTTCTTGTATTAGGGTTCTGTAATTTTCCTTGTACATTTTTTTATGTTAGGTATATCCTTAGGTATTTCCATTTGTGCGTGGCTATTGTGAAGGGTGCTGCCTTCTTAATCTTCTTTTCTGTGATCTTGTCCAATGTATATAGCAATCCAATAAACTTCTGTTTGTTGATCTTGTGTCTAGCCACTCTTCCATATCCCTCTGTTGCTGCCAGCAATCGTGTTGTGGAACTTTTGGGGTTTTCTTCTTCCTCCAGACGAATACCTCTGATTTCTTTTTGTTGCTTTACATTGTTAGCTAGGACCTCCAGTATGATGTTAAATAAAAGTGGGGACAAGGGACATCCTTTTCTGGTCATTTATTTCAGTGGGGGTGTTTTCATCTTTTCTCCATTGACTATGAGGTTGACTGTTGCCTTTTCAGAGATATCTTGTATTGACTTGAGGAATCCTCCCTTCATGCCCATCTTCTTAAGTGTCTTAATCAAGAATGATAGTTGGATGTTGTCAAATGCTTGTTTTGTGTCTACTGGTATTATGTGCATTTTATTCTTTTTCTTTCAATGTGATGGACGATGTTTATGGACTTTTAGATGTTGAAACTTTCCTGCATCCCTGGAATGAATCCCACCTGATCAAGATAGATTATTTGTTTTATATACTTTTGTATTCTATTGGCCAAAATTTTGTTAAGGAATTTGTAAATGTTCATTGAAGATGTCAGTCTATAGTTCTCTTTTCTTGTGGTATCCTTACCCGGTGTGGGTATTAGAGTTATACTAGCTTCATAGAATGGGTTTAGGAATTTACCGGCTTTTTCTATACTCTGGAATAGATTGCATAGGATCTATACCAGCTCTTCCCTGAATGTTTGGTAGAATTCTCCTGTGAAGCTTCTGGTCTGTGAGTTTTTTTGTTGATAGTTTATTGATAACCATAGGTATTTCTTCTATTGTTAAGTGTCTATTGAGTTTCTTGACTTCTATCTGCGATAATCTAAGGAGAGAATTTTTCCCCTAAATATTTTTCTATGTCATCCAGGTTGTTGAATTCAATGGAATACAGATTTTCATAGTAGTTTGCAATTCTTCTTTTAATCTCATTAGGGTCCATTGTGATTTCCCCTGTTTCATCCCTTATCCTGGCTATTGATTCTTGCTCTTTTCTATCCATGGTTAATTTGCCAGGGGTCTATCAATTCTGTTAATCCTTTCAAAGGACCAGCTTTTTGCTGCATCAGTTTTTTGAATTGTTCTCTTGTTTTCCCACTCCTTTATCTCTCTCTGATTTTTATTATTTCTTTTCTTTTCCTATTGGAGGGATTGTTCTATTGACTGTGCTCTAGTTGCCGAAGATTTTGTGATAGCATATTAGCCACAAGTCTCTCTTACTTTTTCATATGGACATGAATCGCTATCAAACAACCTCTGATAACTGCTTTTGCTGTGTCCCATGGGTTTTGGTACATTATGTTCTCATTCTTGTTTCTAAAAACTTCTTATTTTCATCTCTAATTTGAGACAGTGTGGTAGGTAGATTTATTGTGCCAACCTGGCCAATAGGAACATGTGGGATTAATAAGGTTGCAGTTTGCTTGGAGGGTAGAGATAAATGGCTCAGCAAGGCCCGCCCCTCTCTCTTTTGCTCTCTGGTGATCATCCCAGCATGAGACTACTTTAGGTACTTCTCTGCCACAATTTGTGAAGATCATAGATCATGTTGCTAGAGCTTGAGGTTCCTTTGAAACCTGCTTCACCATGCTGCTGCTGTATACACCGCTTGAGCTTGAGGCTGGTGGATCCTATCATCTTGCAATGTGCTTGAGTTTGATATCTCATTCGGGCTGCTTCGCTAAGCTCCTTAGCTGCTGACTGTTGGTGACCCACCCTGCTGTTTGCTGCCTGTGGGCGGACTGCCTGCATTGTTCTAGGGAAGACTCAGCTGTCTGCTTCCCTGACCTTGGACCAAGCAGCCCTTGTGAATTTAAAGACTTCCAGTATATTAACTATTCCAGGGAAGTGAGTTGAATTGATTCCTCTGTACTACTGTGTGGACTAATTTGCTGTTATGTTCCTTTATGCTGTATATATCTATCCTCTTATATCAGTGGTTCTCAGCCTTCCTAATTCCGCAACCCTTTAATACAGTTCCTCATGTTGTGGTGAGCCCCCCAACCATAAATATATTTTCATTGCTACTTCATAACTTTAATTTTGCTACAGTTATGAATAGGGTAACCTCTGTAAAAGGGTCGTTTGACCCCCAAAGGGGTTGCGAGCCACAGGTTGAGAACCAGTGTCATATATACACACACACACACAAATATATATATATTGTTTGCCATTGTGGTTTTTTTAATTTTATTAGGTGTTCATACAACTCTTTATACAATCTGTACATACATCATTTGTGTCCAGCCCATTTGTACATATGTTGCCATCATCATTCTCAAAATGCCCACTCTCCACCAAGCCCCTGGTATCAGCTTCTCACCTTCTCCCTCCCCACTTCCCCTCCCCCCAAACCCTTGATAATTTATAGATAATTATTTATTTTATCATAACTTATATCATCTGACGTCTTCCTCACCCAGGTCTCTGCTGTCCATCCTCTAGGGAAGAGGTCACATGTAGACCTTGTCATCTGTTTCCCCTTTCTCCTTCACCCTCCCTCCACCTTCCTGATATCGCCACTCTCACCACTGTTTCCAAGGAGCTCATCTGTCCCGGATTCCCGTGTTTTTGATTGACCTTTATCTCTAGCTTTATGGTGTGGTGGTCTGAGAGGGATGTCTGAGTGACCTCTATGTGTATGAATTTACTTGAATCTCTGACATCAAGGTATTTATTATCTTTCATTCTTATTCCCCAGGTACTGTTTTCTTGGGTACATTTTAAAAATTAGCTGCTCCTTTTCACAATCATTCAAACTGTAGTTTGCTGTCTTCATAGTACTTGTTATTAACTCAGATTATTTTTTAAAATATTTTCATTTACATTTCTCTGTTTTCTATCTGCTCTATATTTAAATCAAGTCTATATAAAAGAGGAAATTTTATTTCTCTCATATTCATGTTAGCACCAATAAGACTTTGAAACATAACTGGCATTAAATACATATTTAGCAATACAAAAAAACCTAATATAAACTTACATATGGTCATTACTATTACAAAACAGATCTCATTTAGTTCTTTTAAAGACTGCAGGATGTGGAAGCGTCTTAAATCTGCTGAAATAAAAATTAAAATTTCACTATAATGTTCTTCATGCATCCTGGGCCAGTTTAAATACAGAAGACCTTAATCTTCTCTACATAGTAGAAGAAAGTCTGCGGAAGCAAATGAAGTAGTTTGAGCTTGATGCTTTACAAAAGCCAAGTCTGGCTTTGTGATGATAGTAATAGTAAGATAATAAAGAAATTCCTAAAGGAGGAGATAAACAGAGGAAAGCTTAGCCAAGGTTACATAGCAAGAACTGTTAGTAAGCACTCTGTGATTCATTTATTCCACACCCTTGAACACCTCCTTTATTAACTTCCCTGCTCAATTCCTTACTTCTTTTTCAGAGGTCTAAGTCTATAGCTAACAGTACTTCTAACTTGTGCATAAATATGTAGCAGATGCTTTGTCTGTCTTTGGTTCTGAAACTATGAGTGATTGTTAAATATCTTTATACACTGTATTTTTACAAGCATATCAAACTTTAGTGACTTAATTACCCCAAATACTTTATAGATAGACTCTAAAGTACAAACCCTTGTTATAATAATTTAGTTTTACAATTCTTTCTCTGAACATAAATTTATGTATTTGAAGCCTCCCATAAAACACATGCATTAGTATTCCACTGTGTGATGTATATTTGTCACTTTTTATCCTCTCTCTCTTTCCTCTACTCTCTTATATTTCTTTGCTAGCCACAATTTTTATGAGATTGGGGGGTCGGTGCCTAGTTCTTGATATGAATGTGACCAATAAGAGAAATTGGAATGTCGTTTTATGAGTAGAAATAGACAGAAACATCAAATATAATTTTGAGAGAGACATGCAGAAAGCAGAAGTCTTGAGAGGATAGTATTTTAAAATGAATGAAATATGGAGGAAAAAAGCTTCTGGGGAAAGAGATCATACTCCTGTAGGGACATTAAGTAAAGATGGACATCGCTTCTTAGAATTCACATATTCTAATGGAATGTTCCTTTTACAGCACATGGCTTAACAGCAATTGCATGTTTAAGAGTTTTCTATTGATAATTACCCTGGACTTGATATTGTGGTTCTTTGACTCTGTGAAGGCATTGATTATTTTACATAATATGGTCTTTATTCTCTTTCTGATCATTTGATTTTTCCAATTCCCTTTGTGTACACACTTCCACTAACAATGACCTCTGCTTTTTTCTAGTTCACAGGAGATGGACTTCTTTATATTTACACTTTCCTGTAATTAAAACATTGGAAGGTAATTGCCTTAGAAAAGAAATAGGATTGAGGAATTAGAATGAGGTAGCAAAGGGTAAAAGCCCCAGCAAGGATGCATTTTCAGGTTCTCTTCTGTGAACATTGGGCCCATATTTCCATGCCCTCCCAAGAAAGTTTGGAGAGTCTCTCAGGGCCATCTGGTGGCCTGCAACAGAAGATTACAGGTTCTTGTGCCTGTTTGTATGAGGACTCTGACTATCATGGAAAACGCCCAGGGATGAAAGCACAAGGATGCACCACAAATGTTTAAAAAGAGACACTATAGGCTAAGATGAATCTGTCCTTGCAGAAAAGTATCCATATATATTTGGTATTCTCTACTGGCCTATCAAATTTGGTATTTACTAATGATTTATCAAAAAGGGGTGGGAGTGTGTTCCCACCTGAGGGCAGGCAGAAAATGAGTGCATGATTTATAAAATAATTAATAATATAATCTACTCACTAAAATAATCATATACTGATAATTCTAAACCATGCCCAGGTTCAAACACTCTTCTTCCTCAGGAGAGGGAGTGGCATGGAGGCCATGAATAACCCCTTCACGAGTTCCCTTTGGATACTTTCTTTTTTTCAATTAAATTCTTTGTCATTCACTAAAATACTCTGGAAACACAGATTTTTTTCAACCGTTATAAACGGATACAACTTGAGACCCTCAAATTTGCATGAGGCATACACATATCAAATGAACCTGACATACATATCTTGGCCCATTGACTGAATGCCCTGCCTCTCCTCTCTAATCTTCAGTCCCATGAAATCTAAACTTTTGTTTTCCCCAGTCCCCAATGAAAGTTTGCTCCTCCCTGTTTTCTTCTCAAAAGAAATGTAATTGCCTCCTCACAAACATGCATGCTCTCCTCAATCCTTTTGATTGGAATTTCCTATGAGATTTAGCTATCACACTAGTAAAAGTATCTGTTACATTGGTGTGACTTTAGCACAATTTTGTAAGGCAACAACTATATGATCTACTCCCACTCCCCACATCTTGATAAAGAGACCCTATGTGAGGTTACATCTGCTGCCAAAGTGGTCTTTAAAATGTACATATAGAGAGGTGATTTACGTTGCATGATGCTAGTAAGCTGTTTACCTCATTGCTTAGGGGACTGGATTAGAAAAGCATGCCTTGGAAGCAGGGGCATGCCTTCACCTTGAGGTTGATCTTATAATAATGGATTCATACAATATTTATTCTTTTGTGACTGACTAACTTCACCCAGCATAATGAATTATTGTGATTCAGTGAGGTTAAAATTTACCATTTTACCATTTGATCTCCTTTTTAATCCACGTTAAATTTGTTCTAGTTTTTAATAGTTTTGGCTTTCTTCTCTATTGAGGTTTTTATGTTTAACTTTGTTATTGTTGTTAGTTTTCTTAAAAATGATTTTTTGGTAGACGGAATCTAGGATAGGTTAGTCTATAGATACGGATAGATAGTTACTTGGCATAACAGGAGAGGGTGGGGGAATGGGGAGCTAATAACTTTGAGCACAAGAATGAAGAAAATGTTCTAAAACTATTTGTGGTGATGATCTCACAACTCTTCTCGATGTGACCGAACTATTGAACTGTGTGATATGTAAACCATATGCCAATAAAACCATTGAAAAATAAAATATTTTCAGGTACAAATAGAAACACATAAAAAATTGAAAACTTTGTTCCAAAAGCTTTTCTCTCCCTTTTTTTCTAGATGTATGGATGTGGTAGGTATTGAGACTGCTGTACACCTCAAAGTTTAAAAAAAAAAGTGAGGAATGGGTAGAATCTACTAGATTTCTTGGAAGAAGTCCTGGAGAGTAAAAGCTGCTCATGGCTCAAAAAGTTTGGCCCAGGTAAATAATCTCAGTACAGTATTTATAACAGAGAAGGGAATAATAGGGGAAAATTGTCACAGAATGGGAAAAGGAGATATGAATGAAGCTCATGGCAACACCATGTTTTGAATACCAGGGGCTTCCCCCCCAGCCCCCTCCTAACCTTAGAGTAATGCAAGCAGGAACTGATCCAAATACTTGAGTGTATACCAATTCCCTCGGCAGCATTATGGAAACTGACCAATCATAGAAGTAGCCTCAATGCTAATCAACAAGTGAATGAGCTTCTAATCTTAGTCTATACGTGCTATGAAGGATTATCCATAAAAAGAAATGATAGTCTGATACATGCTACAACATGACTATGCCTTGAAAGTATAAATGAAATAAAGACTCCAATATTGAAATGAGGTTTAGTACCAGAGTGTCAGAAGGACTGAATGGCAAGGATTGCTAACCTGAGTGTGCACCCAGCCTCTTGCTCTTAAAAGCTAACAAACCTACACAATTAAATGAACTACTCTGTGGTTTAGCAGTAGCTATCCCATAAAGTGTATTTAAAGCGTAAGCTTATAATGATCTATAGAGCATATTTAGAGGTGCAGTAAGTGGACATTTTAATCTGCTTTGCTAGTTTCTCATACTTTCAGAACATGCTAGAGTTCGTGAATTTTCTGATTAGAATGTTTTTTAACTAAGGATGAAAAATCACATTCGAAAATTTTCGTTTGACTTTTCAGATTTATTCCAGGGGAGTCCCCGTTCTCAGCAATATAATTTAATATTAGAAGCACTTGGACTTTAGGGGACTAGAAATATTTTCCTGGAAGTACTCTCACAGGCTTCCATGTTGCTGCCGGTGTGCACGATGCATCACTCTAAATGCTTATGACATCTGCGGTGGGCACATTCCTGACCTGCTCACAGTCTCGGCAGCTGGGCTCCTTAGCCATCATCAGACAGGACCGAGAGGGCATGCAAAGTGCGAAGTCACCTTTCAAGAGCCTGCACGGCACCTTTCCACTCTTGTTCTTACTGACCTATTTCTGACTATATCTTTGACCTTTAAAAATATTGCAGATAACTGCGTTTTCTTTTATAGGTATAATCACATCCAAAAGTTATATTCTAGACTTCACCTTTAAGGTCCCTGTTCACTTTTAAGCGCAGTTGGCATTTTCATAGATTGTTTTTGTTTTATTACTTTGTATTAATCTGCTGATTCATTTAAACCTACACATTTCTACTGGGGTTCAATGTCATACTTTTCTCCAGTTTTTCCTATGGAAAACTAAAGGGAAAATTAATCAACTTGATTATATCTATTTGATCCCACAAATTTAATATGTGTTGTACTTATTTCTCTATGATATTGAGTTCATATACTTGGTTTTATCAACTTTTGCACATAAATTTATGTATAAAGTTTATACTTACCACATTTTTTGTGAGCAGGCCTAACAAGCTTTTAAATAGTTCACATCCATTCAGGTCTATCTACATGACCTCAGATTCAAGTTATTTTCCATCACTTTGACACCAGATTCAGAATTGCGTAGGACTTTGAAAATTATTTACTTCATAGCCTTTAAAGCAACATTTGGTTTATGATAGCATGAACTAAAATCAGTAGAGAGAAATTTCAGTTAGTGTGACAGGCTTAACAATTAGATGCATCTTTAAAATTTTGTTACCATTCTATTAGGAAGTAATTAGTGAGGTTCAGAAGAAGCAAATAAAAAGCACAATTCAAATAACATGAGATTCAGATACCCAAAGGAACACTTAATGCTGAGTGAACGCTGTCAGTGCATAGTGCCTGGGAAGTTAGTTCTGCTTCAATAATCAGTTGAAGAAAAGACAATCATTTCCCATTTTTTAGTCTAAGACAATGTCAGACATTTACAATATTATCCTTATAGATGGTGTTTCTTTGCCCCCTTCCACTGTTTTTAGGCGTGGGTTGTTTGAACCACAGTCTAACCCCCCCGATTTAAGGGGTGAGCTTCTGTGTGTCACAGAAGTTCCAGTTAGAGGTAAGCAATCTCCCTCGGACATGCTTGATTGTCTCCGCTGCAACAGGATTTGAGATCTTTACAATTTAGGAGAAGGTGAACTGTACTTGAATACTATAATTTAAATATGTTATTCTTTCTTTTTAAATACTTTCTTATAGAAATTTCATGCATTTGCTGTGTCAGAAAATATTTATTGAACATCTGTAGGCACGATGCTGTACTGTATAGGGAAAGGAACACATATTTGTTAGAATAGTTTTGTTAAAGAATCCATATTTTAAACATAGAAACCTTGGTCACACAGTAGCTAAAGCACTCCGCCCCTATCCAAAAGGCAGGTGGTTCAAATCTATCAGCTGCTCCCTGTGAGAAAGGTAAGGGAGGCTGCTTCAGTCAAAATGTACTGCTGTGGAAAGCCTGTGGAACTCTTCCATCCCATCATATAGGGCCTTTAGACACCAGAACTAATTAGATTACAGTAAGGCTTAGCTTGGGATATATATATTTCTCAAAGCAGAAAGAAAATAAGCCTTAAATACTAGTGATTTTGAATAGAAAACAGTAAGTACTCTTAAAGATTTGAGGATTAAAATTTGTAAAAGAAAAGCAAGTCCCCTTGAAAGGAGACTTTTTAGTTAATAATCTTGTTTTCAACAACAGGCAGTGTTTTCTCTCACCAGTTAAAATCCGAGTTACCTAGAATTCCATGTTTTAAAAAAATCATTTTGCTCAGGGGTTCATACAACTCTTATCACAATCCATACATACAACCATTGTTTTAAGCACATTTGTACATATGTTGCCATAATCATTTTAAAAGCATTTTCTTTTTACTTGAGCCCTTCGTATCAGCTCCTCATTTCTCCCTCCCTTCCTCCCTCCCTCCCTCCCTCATGGACTCTTGATAATTTACAAATTATTATTATTATTTTCATATCTTGCACTGTCTGATGTCTCCCCCGACCCTCTTGTCTGCTTTCCATCCCACTGGGAGGGGCTTATAGTTAAGTCATTGTGATTCCCCCTTACTCCTCCCACCTTCCCCTTCCCCTTCCCCTCCTGTTATGGCTACTTTCAATATAGGTCTTAAGGTGTTTGTCTGTCCTATATTCCCTGTGTTTCCAATTCTTATCTGTACCCATGTACATGCTCTGGTCTAGCCAGATTTGTAAGGTAGAATTAGGATCATGATAGTGGGGGAGGAAGCATTAAAAAATCAGAGGAAAGCATTATGTTTCATCGGTGCTACGCTGTATCCTTACTGGCCTGTCTTCTCCCCACAAGCCTTCTGTAAGGGGATGTCCAATTGCTTACAGATTCGCTTTGGATCTCCACTCCACACTCCGCATCACCCCCCCCCACCACCCATTTTCATTATTAATTTTTGTTCTGGTGTTGATGTCTGATACCTGATCTCACTGACACCTCATGATCACACAGGCTGGTATGCTTCTTCTATGTGAGCTTTGTTGTTTCTCAGCTAGATGGTTGCTTGTTTATCTTCAATCATTTAAGACCCCAGACACTATATATTTTGATAGATGGACACCACTCACAAACACAGGGACAAGGAAATAAGTGACCAAAACTCAATGGCGAGGAGGGTGTAGGAGGTCTGACAGGGCTGGTTTAAGGCCAATGTAACTGAGAGGAATTCCTGAAACCCAAATGAAGGCTGAACATGATAATGGGACAAGAGGAAAGTAAAAAGAATTCCACTCTTTAAATGGATATGCCACCATTTCAGGAGGCAGCATATGAGTAAGAACCAATGGTGCTGAAGGAAGAAGTTCAAACTGCACTGATTGCATTAGCCAAGAGCAAGGCTCCAGGAGTGGACGGATCCAATGGAAGCGTTTCAGTGTGCTGAGGAAGCACTCAAATTCGGAAGACAGCTTCTTGGCCCATTGATGGAAGAGCTCCATATGTGTACCCATTGCAAAGAAAGGTGACCCAATGGAAGGTACAGATGATAGAGCAATATAATCAATAAAATACACCGAAGATCATTCAACAAGGCTGGCAGCAAAACATTGACAAGGAGCCGCCAGAGGTTCAGCCTGGATGCAGAAAAGAACACAGAACGAGGGATTTCAAATAGATCTTCACTGAAAGCAGAGAATGCCACAAACATGCTTGCTTACGTTTCATTAACTACACCAAGGCATTTGACTGAGGATCATAACACACTATGGATAGCCTGGAGAAGATTGGGGGTTCCAGAACACTTCATTGTGCTGATATGAGTTGTACATAGGTTAACAGGCAGTTGTGTGAAACGAACCGGGCAATACCGAGGCATGGTTTAAAATTAAGAAAGGTGTGCATCAGGGCCATATCTTTTCACCATCCTTATTCAAACTGTATGCAGAGAACTTGGAGTATATTACAAAGAATATGGCATCGGTACTGAAAGAAGGCTTTAACAAAGAAGGCTTTAACAATTAACAAGAGGACGTATTAATGAAGATAAAAGAATGTAGGCTTCAACGTGGATTACACACCTCAACATTAATAAAATAAGAATGGCTACAAAGAGAACTCTAATCAGAGCCAAAATGACCCCCTCCCTAGAATTATGTGCTAGAGAAGACAACAGTAAACCTATAGGCTGGGGAATGGGGCTGGCGTGCCATGCCCACACTGAAGCAAACCAAGAGGAAAAAGAAAGTGAGCGTCTAGACCTAATATTGACATGCCAAGCCTGGTGGACAATGTCCCTGCACAGAGCTGTAAGGCACAGAGAGGACTGTAAGGCTGACAACAGTTCAAGACATGATGAGCCCTCTCTGGTGTATATTGGTACAGAGGATCACACTGGGGACCCACAGCTGGGAGGAAGTATGGTCTGAACACCCCACAGTGGAGTGAACCAAGAAGGGAACACAACAGATCATCAACGGGAGCAAAGCCAAGCCATAAAACCCTGAGGAGCCACAAAATAGATGTCAGGCTAGGAGAGGCAGTTCCTGGAATTCCCCCAGGACCAGTGAGGAGATAGTCATAAAGGTCAGTAGACAGACTTGGAATTGTGTATGCTTTTTTTCCCTCCCTATATATTATTATTTTTCTTTATTCGCTCGTTCTTTTTTAAATTAGGAATTTCAACTTTTATTTGGTGGGTACAAATGAGGCAGCGCATAGAGCTATCAAAGCCTTGGTGGGCAGGGCCCACCACTTGTCTAAGGCGTCACGGTTGGGATGCATTTGACTCCACAGCCATTCAGGACGAGGTGCCTGTCAGCCATTATGGCCTCAAATTCATCGGCATTAAACGTGGTGAAGCTCCAACTCTTGGTGATGTGGATCTTCTGGTGCTCACAGAACTTGAACTTGGCCCTGCTTAAGGCCTCAATCACATGCTCTTTGTTTTGAAGCTTGGTCTAGATAGACAGGATGATCTGGCCAATGTGGACTCTAGCCACTGTGCCTTGAGGTTCCCAAAAGCACCTCCTGTCCCAGTTTGGAGCCTAGTTTAGGGAGAGCAGAAATTAGCCAGACCAGAGGTATCTAAAAGCAGCCATGGGTTGTCTCCAAGGTTCCTTAGGGTAGCCTATACATACCAACAGGCAGCATACACTACTGAGGAGGCTTGCTGTTTACAGCTGTGGCACACCAGCCCCCACAGGGGGGAGGGTTTTCTCTTTTACTTCGATCTTTTGTTTTCTTTTAGTTTTGTCTCTATTATTGTTGGTGTTGTCTACCTATGTAAGATAGGTATGGGAAGCAAGCTAGAGGAGAAATAGATGGGCTGATGGTTCTGGAGGGACTTGGAGGGAGGAGGATATGGGGGAAGGGAGCGGTGAGCAAATAACACCAACAGGGGAACAACTAGGGAATTAAGAGCAACAGTTAAAAGGATGTAGGGATTCTGGGGGTGTTAGGGCAACAGCAATCTAGCTGAGAGGAAGTACTAAAACACAAAAGAACGGTGAACGTGATGGTGGGAAAGGAGGAAGGTAAAAGGAAACAGATGAAAGATCTAGGAAGCAAAGCTATAGAGAGTGGTATAAACAAAAGTATGTACATATGTAAACACACTAATTCATAAAAACGGAGGTATTGGCCTATGTACATATATTTACATGGAAATACACTGAAGTAATGGACAGACTTCAGGCCTCTCTGCTCATGCCTTCCCTCAATGCATGAACACTTTGTTCTAACAACCTGGCTTTCTGTGATGCTCACCCTCCTGACATGATTGTTGAAGAGAAAGTGGGTGCATAAACAAATGTGGTGAAGAAAGCTGATGGTCTCTGGCTATCAAAAGATATAGAAGCTGGAGTCTTAAAGGCTTGATGTTAAACAAGCAGACATCCAGCAGAGAAGTAAAAAGCCCAAATGGAAGATGCAAACCAGCCTGTGTGATCGTGAGGTGTCAACGGGTTTGAGTAACAGGTATCAGAGGACCCAAAACAAGCAAACAAAGAAAAAAATACACATATTGATAATGAGGAGGGTCAGAGCAGAAACCCAAAGCCCATCTGTAGAAAATGGAATTTCCCTCACTGAAGGGTCACAAGGAAGGGATAAGTCAACCAGGATTCAGTATAGCACTGATGAAACACACCACAATATTCCTCTGATTCCTTGAGGCTTCCTCAGCCCCCACTATCTTCACCCTAGTCCTGCCTTTCACTGAGGGCTAGACCGGAACATGTGCACAGGTACAGATAAGAGGTAAGAGCTCAAGACATAGGGAATCCAGTAACAGGAATGGGAATAGTGATACTAGGAGGGTAGAGGGAAGGGAAAAAGGAGGGGGGCGAAGGGGAACTGATTGCAAAGATTAACACATAACTACCCCCACCCCCAGGGGTTGAACAACAGAAGTCATGGGGGAAGGGAGACTGTGGTCTGAATAAGATATGAAAATAATAATTAATAATTTATCAAGGGATTATGAGGGTGAGGGAAGGAGGGAAAAAGAGGAGCAGATACAAAGGGCTCAAATAGAGAGTAAATGTTGAGAAAATAATGATGGCAACATGTACAAATATGTTTGATACAATTGATATATAGATTGTTATAAGAGCTGTAAGAGCCCCCAATAAAATGATCTTTAAATAATTATAATAATAAAATTAAAATAAGAATCCTAACAACTAGACAAATGGAAGAAAGGTTAAAATTATCAAGGATTTCACAGTCTTTGACCATGGAAACAATCAAGAAATCAGGTTATGTGTTGCATTGGGTAAATACCTTGTTAAAGACTTAACAAGCTATGATGTTGCCTTTAGAATTAAGGTGCACCTAGCCAACACCCAATATTCTCAACGAGGCATGCAAAGCTAGAACCTGTAAGGAAGAACAGAAAAGATGCATTTGAATTGTGGTGTTCATAAAGAATATCGACTCAACTTGTCCTTATTCTATTTGCTTGTTTGATGAACATGTTTGTCCCTAAAGATCCCAAGTTTATTTCAACTTGATTTCTCCGCCTTTTTGTTTTTTAAGCAACCCACACTACTATTTGGGTTTGAGGGATAAAGAATCTGAAGGGATTTGTGCTTGTTTTTAAAGAAACATACTATGCATGTGCACATAGGCCATCTCAGAAAAAGAAATCAACAGCAAGATCCTATGCAACCTCCACATATGTGTAGTTTTAGTCCCACTACCACCCTTCCCCTCTCCCTTTGTCCACCCCTGGCCCTGGCCCCTGGTCGTCCACAAATGCTTGACTGCTGTTGCTTAAACCATGTTTCTTCTTCCTTGTTTTACTTATAACAATGGTAATATTCAATATTGGTTTTGAAATTGGCTGAATACCTTTGTCTTTAAAGAATTGAAGAGCACAATCCTTAGAATTGAAGATGAGGAGACAGAGTTTCACATACTCTGGTGAGATTATCAAGAGAGGCCCAAACACACAGACTCCCTGCATTGAGTTGATGCCTACTTACTGTGGCCCTCCTGAGGGATTGCCCTTTATGGTAGTCAAAAGCCCGGTCTTTTGGCTGGTGGCTTCCAATTGCCAACCAAGCAGATCACAGCCCCAAACCTAACCACGCCAGCACCAGAGCTCCAGTCCTGGGGAAAAGACATCGGGCAGCTAAAGTAGAGGATGAGTGAAAAATATGAAACTCCCCAAGGAGATCAGTTCACACAAAGATCCTAACAGTGGGCTCCAGATGTCACACAGATGCTGAGGACAGCACAGGACCAGGCCAGTTTCATTCGGACTCAATACCATCCAGCAGCAGCAACAGAACCCTTGACTGCCTTGCTGCACTCAGCAAGACACAATACGCATGTCTATGGCGTGTCCTCTGCTCTCCTCTAAGATCTGTGTGACATCAGTTTTGATATCCCTTGTTCCATGTCCTCACTGGAATCTCCTTTGACTTTTCTGACTCCCGCTTTAAAAAAAAAAAAAAAGGAAATCAGTAAAATTTTACTGGCATGTGGTACTCATGATATCGTTTGATATTGTTTGCATTATCTTGAATCACACTCATGATTACAGATCTCTTCTGATCGGTTGGCCAAGTAGCTGTCTTCCAATTGTCTTGACAAAGACAAGTGAGCATCTCTCACACTGCCTGCATTTGTTGAAGCATCTTGACAGTCCATCATTTCCTGAATCCTGATCCTTGCTTCTGGATGATCATATGCTTCATTCTGAAATGGGTGAACACTGACACATTTCTTATTGGTATAATGGCTGAATATTCCATATTCTTTTGATGCTTCCTGCATCATTCACTATTTTGCTCTCCCCCATCCCCCAACACACACACACACTGTTCTTATCCTTCACTGTTGTGACTCAAGGTTTAATTTCTCTTTATTCCTTTCAGCTTCAGATATTTGCACATCTTCCTTTAGGTTTTCTAGCTTGAAGTCTTTTCACACTTCAATACTTTACCTTGTCGCCTTGAGCTACGCTTTAAAATCCGTTCTTCAACTGTTTCACTTCTTTGTTTGTTCACTTTAGCTACTCGGTGCTTTGTTCACTTTAGCTACTCGGTGCTTAAAGAAAAAATCCGTTTCAGAGCTTCTAACATACATTTAGTTGGCGTGCTTGTTTTTAAAGGTGTGCTCCTTGTTTATGTATGATGGCCTTGTACGAACTTTCTTGGGCATATGTATTCACTGCATCTAATCTATTTCAAAGGAGATAAGCTCAAGGTAGGACTTGGGTTATTGTTGCCCTCCGTAATTCCTGAGCCGTTGTTAACCATACTGGTTAGTATGGTATTGTGTAACAGTGACAGGATACACGTATAAAATGCCTTATCTTTTTGCTTCAGAAATGAAATGCTCCTTTAAGATAAACTATGAACCCCCTGCACTGTTTAATTTTGAAGACTAGCAACATTTCAATAGGACACTTTTCACGATCCTTTGTTTTGCTGAGATTGCAAAAACAAAGTTATTATTTCAGAGAATTTTCTCCATCCATCTAGTCCCACACCTTGAAATAACCACTGTAAAACTACCTCAGCCAGCTCCCCAAACTATAAATAACTCCCAATATGTCTGCACTTCGAGACAGGACTAAGAATCTGTCAAGATGATTTTCTCTCTTACATGTCAGTTTTATAAACTTAGTTTTCTTGATCAACAGGTTTTCTTTTGTCCTTTTGGAGAAAAGAGAGTCAATTGAGTGCTATCAAAATAACTTAAGTAACATAAAAAATCTTGGTCAATTTATGTATCATATACTTTTTCTGTAAATAATTCTTGATTTAAAAATTTTTCTCTTAAACATGCATATTTTTAGAAATATTGTTTTAAATAGTTTACACTTGTTCGATTTCTCTCGAATCGCATGCCAGTTGAAAGCTCATTTGTTAGGTAGTACAATATAAATAAATTTGATTCAAGCATTACAGATAGTATGCATTTTTGTGCCTTCTTCCTCTTCTGAAATATAAATCAAAAGATAAAAGAGACATAAATGTTGAGAAGACTTGGCTGTGAGCACTATTTAGATCTAAGGACACTGAGGTCAGACCTGATGCTCTCAGAAAGAAAGACAATTGAGAAATATTACTGAAGACACTGATCAGGAACAATTGTAGACTGAGTTAAAAAGGGACCCAAACCAGTGTAATACAAAGAGTTAAAGGCCGTTTAAGGAACTGAGAAAACCATCTTTCTGAGGAGGTATAAGTCAGGTAGTATAAGAACAGTGGTTTCACAGGCATTTAGCATTTATTCATTACTGGCTTGTTGCTCGCTTGCTTTGGGAGCATCTGCCTATGAAAAATGTCTGCACGGCCCGTTTTATTATTCACAGTAGATAATTTAAGCTCAGTATTTACTACCCAACCAAAATAACGTATAGCAAAGGAGGTCGCCCTACACTAAATCTAAACCAAACCCAAAAAGGCAATGCATTCTTGTTAGTACATACATGTGATAATGTGTGCACAAACATACACACAAACACAAGCATTTACATAATTTAAAGGAGATTTTTAACTGCTTCTCCTTGTCTTAGGGATAACATCATGGAGTGTTAGAACATATATTTTTAACCATTCACGTTTCTTTTCCTTCACTTCACTGATTAGCAGTCTCATTACCTAGAAGTTTACTAAATGGATGATACAAGGTAGAACAGAAAGCAAAGAGTAACCAAGGGCCACACCGATTCTAGATTATTCTATTGAGATGGAAGGGTTTGTTATACAGATATTCCAAAGGAAGTTTCCTGTTTAGTTGCGTGCTGTTTAATCTATAGACCCAATGAAATGGCAGGGGAGGGTGGAAGGGGGCTGGAATGTGGGAGCCTAAAAGATTCATGCAATTAAATTTTAAAGTCATTTAATTGTCAATAAATGTGAGAGATTCATATTTTTTCCTGATAAGTAATTGACAATATTTTTCTCCAATATGTGGGTTTTATTTTTATTCTTTTGGTGAAATTTATGATGCACTTAAGTGTCTAGAAGTTCCAGTCATGTAATATGTCTTCCGTAGTTTGTGTGCTTGCTGTGAAATTTGATGGTGTACTTATGCAAAGTATTAGGCCTCCTGAATGTATCCTTATATTTTCATTCATTATGTTTATAGTTGCACATTTTTATATATAACTGGTTGCTTTATTTTTGCCTTTGTATATGGTATAGATTATGAATTCTATTTCATTTTTATGTGAATGGATATCCAGTTTTGCCAGCACCATTTGATAAAGAGATTATCTTTTCTCCATTTAATACATTTTGCCCTTTCTCAAAAATCAGTCATCCAAATGTGTATAGATTTACTTCAGGATCCTCAATTCTCTTCTGTGTATCTATATTTCCATTGTTATACAAATACTACACATATGGCAGTGCAGGGGGTTTTGAGAAATATAAGACATCCTACTTTACCTTTACTCTCCAGTAGTGCTCTTGAGATAGTTAAGGTTTATTGTGCCAACCTGGCCGATAAACACATGTGGGGCTAATTGAAGGGCGGAAGGTTAAATGGCTCATGAGCCTCACCTTTTGAGTTCTCAGGTCTTTTGCTTTCTGATGGTTGGACCAGGGTGCAGCTGCCTTAGCCAGTTCCCTGCTTCAGATGGCAAGGATCACTTCCTGCCAGACATCCCCAAGGAGAAACCACATGGACCTACCAAGATGCAGCCCTGGGTGCTGGAGCAGCCATGTGGAGACCCCTGCCAGCACTGAGATGCTTACACGTTCACTGATTCAGCTTTCTTCCTACAGTCGGCATCATAGTGTGTGTTTTGTGAGATGGAGGAGGACTTTATGGATTGGTGTCATGCATCTGGGTTAATGCTGGACTTGTGGGCTTGGGCAGCACTGGGTTGGGATGTGTTCTTGATGTGCGCTTACCCTTTATATAAAACTCTCTCTTATACATGAGTTTCCATGGATTTGTTTCTTTAAAGTACACAGACTAATACATTATGGTACCTTGGGGGTGGGGCGCTGGAGAAACACATCCTAAGATGGAGAGCAGCTGTGTGGTCGCCCTCTCCCTCCTGGGAGTTTTGCTTCTTTTCCTAGCCAGAGGTCAGCTAAAACCTCACTGTTTCCTGAGAAAAATATGGGAAGTATGAATATGGACAGTTTGTGAGCCCGCTTGCTTTCAGCCATTACAATTTGATCTTTAGATGGGCTTTGGCCATGGCAAGTGTCTGTAGTTGTACATCCAATGCCTACAACTGAAACAGACTGTGCCACAGCAGTGCAGTGGCATTTCTCAATACGGATCTCATGCCCAGGTCTCCGTAATGTCTATCAAATGATTGGGTGGAACTTTGCAGACAGAACCTGTGAAATATTAATAGAGTAGTCAGTTTTTGTAATAACCCCCTTTTCAAAAAAGGATAAGGCCTCTTTAAAGCCTCAGTGGAGAGGAGAGAAACCCTGAGACTCTTGGAAGGGAATGTCTGAGATCTCTATCTGAATTGGCTGAGACCACCCCACAGAGACCAGATACCTCACAGACTGTGTCATGGGGGCTCATAGGAGCAGCATGGTGACAATGGACATCTCTCCTCATCATTTCAAAGACTGTGGAACTATGGGACAGAGTGAATGAAACAGGCTGCCTTCCCAGACCATGGAAGCAAGGCCAAATGACTAGGAGGCCCAAAGAGCTGAGCACCTGAGAGGGAGTATTGGCTACCCCGTGACTGAGAGCCAGAGAGCTGGAGAGAGACTTGGCTGCTGAGGAGACCATTGACTGTATCCTTACTGTTTCCTGATCTGGATTTGTGGTCACCTATTAAGTTGCCTAACAATAAACCGCTTTATTTTTGAGTATAGTTTGTTGAGTTCTGTCTTCCCCTTGCAATGAATTATAAAACCCAGGATAAATATAGAGTGGTGTGAAAGGAATGATTGGTGTCAGAATAGGTAAAGACGTAGGATCATAGAGGCTTGTCTAACTCTTACTTTCTGACGATATGGAAACCAGAAGTCAGATATACCCCACCTCCACTGTCTTTACTATATCAAGTAGACATATAACTATAACCCCCTCTCTCTATATATATATACATGTATATATATACATATATATGTATATATATACATACACATACACACAAACTGTACGAGGGAGTACTCGTCCCCCCAAAATCCAGAAAAAAACAACTCTGTGGCGAAGATCATTCATAGTACACATTTTTCCCTGCTAGGTGAGCATAGAGCAACTTGCTCTGAGTTAGTGCACCCAGTGACTTCTCTTGGGAAGGTTCTCTCTGGTTGCAGTGAATTATTTCATAAAAGCAATTTCATGTGAACCTCATTTTGGGGATGTCTGATTTAAGAGAGCAACATGTGGCTTTGAAATTTTGTTTTCTGTTTGGTAAAATGCCACAGAATCTGGTGTGATGTTGAACATAGCTTACAAGGACAGCACTATGGGAAAAACTCACGTTCACGAGTGGTTTTCTCATTTCAAAAAAGGTGAAATGCTAACTGATGGCAAACCTGATTCTGGACATCAGTCAACTTCCCAAACAGATGATAATATAGACAAAATCCATGCTCTTGTGCTGGAGGACCAACAATGGACCATTGGAGAGATGGGGAAGTTCTCTGGAATCTTGGAGCTCAGTACAGCAAATTTTAATGGAAGATTTGGGAATGAGAATAATTACTACCAAATTTGTGCCTCAGGTTTTGACTGATCAAGATCATGAGTGTAGAGTGGAAACATGGAGTGCGTTAAAGAACAAATCCAAGGTCATCCAGACTTTGTTCCCAAAGTCATTACTGGTGATGAGACATGCTATTATTCCTACCATCTCCAAAGCAATTATCAATCAAGCCAGTGGAAAATACCAGTCTTGCCTTGCCACCCAAACTTGTCAAGTGAAATCAGAGATCCATACAATGTTCACTAGCTTTTTTGATGTGAGGGGGATAGTGCATTTGGAGTTCATTCCACCAGGTCAGATGGTTAATCACGCTTTCTATTTAGAGGTTCTGAAAATATTGCATAACAATGTGTGATAAAAAAACAAACAAACAAAAACAACCTGATTTGTGGTAGATGGGAGATTGGTTTTGCCAGTACAACAATGCACCTGCCCACACAGCCATATCATTGTGCCAGTTTGGGGCTAAGAACAGCATGCCTCTCTAGCCACGTACACCTCACTCACCTGACCTCGCACCATGCAACTTTTTTTGTTTCTGTCAATGAAGAGGGCCATGAAAGAACAGCAATTTGATGATTAGGAGAGGTGAAGAAAAAAACGAGGAAGGTTCTGTCAGGCATCCAGACAGATCAGTTAGAAAGATGTTTCCAAGCATGGAATCACAAATTTGACAAGTAAGTATAAAGGAGCGTGCTTTGACGGTGATTTGGCTGTCTAAAACTTCCAGGTTTTGGCTACCCCTTGTATATTTCACATAGTTAAATCTCTACAGCTATACATTTACTCGATATGCTCTTGTAACCACAGTCTTTGTCATCTGCACCAAATTGATTTTCTGTTTTGTTGGTAGGCTGAATAAGTGGGGTGGGGAAAGGAGCTTACAGGAGTACAAG
Organism: Tenrec ecaudatus; assembly: GCF_050624435.1. Taxonomy (NCBI): domain Eukaryota; kingdom Metazoa; phylum Chordata; class Mammalia; order Afrosoricida; family Tenrecidae; genus Tenrec; species Tenrec ecaudatus. The sequence goes on from NC_134540.1 coordinate 99,915,367, forward strand.
ATTCAGTTGAGAGTGTTTGTTGTTCTCACAACCCTTAACGCCACCACCATACAAATGTTAATGAGAACATATTAAGTGTGTAAATATTTAGTGGCATTAGCCTTAGAAAAGTTTGCAAGTATGTAATTTTATTTACATGACAGAATAACAGTATCTTAGAACTATCACTTATATGAAAGTCATTACAATTATATTTTTAGGACAAATTGATCAATTGATAAGAGTCATGATCTAATATGTATCTACCATTAAGAAACAAATTTTCTATTAAAAGAAAATAGAACATATTTTTTCTGGGTTTGTTTTTTTTTGTAGCCAAGACTCGGGATTGATGAAGCTATTGGTATAGCAAGTAGAACAAGGCTTCCAGGGGAGGAGACAAGAGTGGGGTTTGGGGGTAAAAGGGAGAGGATGTGCAGGAATCCAGGAAGAAAAACTATGTTTGGAAACGGATTATGGAGGGCAATTATACAACTCTGCTTGATGTAATTGAACTATGGAATGATATATGTATAAACTCCCAAGTAATAAATTAAAAGAACATTACAAAAAAAGCATAGCTCCAGGAATGGGTTTTTAGCTCACACTAAGTCCTAGCTCCAACTTAAGAACAATTCGTTCATATGTCATGAACCTGCTCATTACTCGCCCTCAGGAACAAAGAAGATACGGGTGATATAGCAACATGTGTTGAAGAATTTAAATGGTGCTCAGCTCAGAAAAAAAAAAGTGTCTGTGGCTTAAAGGCTTGTCTCCAAACAAGTAGGCATGTAAGTGAGATGATGTGAAGACCACATGGAAAAAATAGCCCATCCTCAGTCATTGGAGGACTGTAAATCATATCATGTGAAGTCAAAGGATGGATTAGTATCAGGGCCTATATTGTGAGCGTCTGGTTTGCAATAAGCTATGGACGACAGTGGAAGCGTATGATTCCTTTGTGGGAACTGGCTGGGAAATAAAGCTCCAGGGAACTCCCTTCATCTACACCTTAGTCTCCACAACACTAAGCAGAGTGAATTGGAGAGATGAGTGGAGATGACCAAAACCATAAAACTGCCTGAAACAGTTAAAACTTCGTCAGCTGGCACCCCCTCTGATGCATGCTGGACTTGACCTGGCTTCCAACATTTTCTGTATGTTGGATTTACCTTATTTTGTTCATATTAAGGTGGATCTCAGAGCAGTTATTGGAGGTCACCCTCTTGAAGTCATGTTCTGTCTTTTTGTTACGTGAAACCCAGAATTGATGAACCTAAGGGAACAGCAAGTAATGGTTTCAGGTGGAGAGGGCTTCAGTGGAGGTGGTGAGTTAAGGGAAAGATGATGGCAAGGAGTCCAGGAAGAAAGAAAGAGAATACTAGGAAACAGATTGTGGTAGTTATTGTGCAATTCTACTTGGTGTGATTAAACTATGGAATGATAGGATGTATGTATTAATTTTAAAATAATAATAAATTAATAAAAATGATAAAAGAAAAAGAAGATCTAAACTCTTACCCAAATATTTACTACCATTACCTTAACAATTATATTTTATTAGGGTAAATTAATTCATTTACTATTTTAAAATGGTTATATATAAATAAATTACTTGATATTAAGAATATATAGGTTAAAATAATTGGTCTTCCCACATAAAGAAGCACACCAGCCAGTGCGATCACGAGGTGCCAAGGGACCAGGTATAAAGCATCATGAAAAAACAAAAAGATATAAGTGTGTGTATGTATGTGTACATGTGTGTATATGTGTGTATATGTGTGTATATATATATATATATATATATATATATATATATACCATATTAAATGAAGGGGGAAGTGCAGAGTGGAGACCCAAGGCCCAAGTGTCGGCCAATGGAGATCCCCTCATAGAGGGGTTTAGGAGAGGAGATGGGTCAATTAGGGTGCGAGGTAGTACCGATGAAGAACACAGCTTTCCCGCAGATCCTGGATGCTTCCTCCCCCCAACTACCATGATCCGAATTCTACCTTGCAGGGCTGGATAGGGCAGAGGCTGTACAGTGGTACATATGAGGGCTGGAGGTACAGGGAATCCAGGGTGGATGATACCTTCAGGACCAAGGGTGTGAGGGACGATGCTGGGAGAGTGGAGGGTGAGTGGGTTGGAAAGTGGGAACTGATTATAAGGATCCACATGTGACCTCCTCCCTGGGAGAGGGACAGCAGAGAAGGGGAGGAAGGGAGACTCTGGATAGGGCAAGATTTGACAAAATAACGATGTATAAATTACCAAGGGCATATGAGGGAGGGGGGAAAGGGAAGGGAGGGGAAAAAAAAAGAGGACCTGATGCAAGGGGCTTAAGTGGAGAGCAAATGCTTTGAGAATGATTGGGGCAGGGAATGTATGGATGTGCTTTATACAATTGATGTATGTATATGTATGGATGGTGATAAGAGTTGTGAGTCCCTAATAAAATGTAAAAAAAGAAAAAAATTGGTCTTTGCTTTTTATGAAGGTCACGATGTAAAATATGATAAATTTGATAACAGAAATTTACCTAGGACATTGATTTTATGGAAAGACTACATAATTATCATGGAATAACTATAGATACCTATTTAATGGAACTACATGAATCTTAGAGTATTTTAAAGATGTACCAAAATCTCAGTCTTCATAAATGTATACAAACACACACTAGGAACTTCAAAAATTTTGAGGGAATTTTGAAGGAAAATATTATGAAAGTTAAAAGCCAAATTATATATAGTCTAATTAAGTATCTTCCAAGTGTTTCAAACATCAGAAGGCCTTTTTACAACAATATATAGATTAAAAATTCCATTGAATAAATTGGATCCATTGATAACTCTTCAAACTGCCTTTTAAAAACAATATATATTAAAAATTCCATTGAATAAAATGGATCCATCGATAACTCTAATTGACTTCCGTATACCTAATACACATTCAGTCACATTTGCAAATGTATAGTTAGTTCCTCAGTCCTTTCAGTGACTCACAAGTGAAAATAAATTATAATTGCATTCCATGAGAGAAAGGGGAATTGGGAGAGGCCAAACAATAGTATTTAATTAAACATTATAAAATTTAAGTTTTGTAATAAAAACTTATTTTGCAAAACATAACACAATTTCTGAAATAACATTTTATATAAAAAGGAAGTAGATTCAAGTATTATAATTCCACTCATTTGCACTTCTGATCAATTCCACCTGTGGAGGAAGAATTAGATAAAGCAATTAATCATGCCTTGTTTTTCTCAAGGTTGATGAGGAAAGAATGAACAATCTTCTCCCTATGGCAGGGGAGGTAAGGCAGGATTGATGTCTTGGAGACCTGATGCATCTCTCTTCCATCGGAGAGACAAGAGATGCTGTTTAAAAACCTACAATCATGGAAGCCAGAAGTATCATTGTCTACAAACTGGAGCATTTGAAAATTGAAAGTGAGGAACAGCATCACAAACCAATGGAGAGTGATGTATTTAAACAAATCACATTGGTAGTATTATTGTATTCAAATATTTATATTATATAATTTAAAATGTTGCTTCACATCTTCAATTAAAATAAATCCATTTGGGTTCATGATTAAAACAAAATATATCCATAGGGCTATAGAATGACTACATGATATGTGCATTTTTCATTCAAACTGTGTGGACATGGTGCTTCTAAGGATGAAGCAAAACACAGAAGACATAAAATACTGATAGATATTATTATATGAGGTAAGTCAAGAAATATTGTTGTCAGGCGTCCAGTTCATATGTGCTCAGATTTGTTCCCAAAAAAGCGTGTTGAGACACGTCTCCGTAGTTAGTATCTGGCTGCAGGAAGGTTCTTTCAGGAATACACTTATCAGTCTCATTAGGGTGCTTTTGAAGGGGGAAAACAAAGGTCCAGTAGAAACAAAGGATTCTGACAGAAACTGCAGTTAAAATCAAGACAGACAGGTCGGTCAACTGACAAGGTTATGGAAGCTATATTTTGGAATTTTGAAGAGGTAATCTTGGCAGATTTTCTCAAAAGACATAGGAAAATGACAAGGGTTTATTATAAAGAACTTTTAAAAAATGGCAGTGAAGAGAAAAAGGGCATGGAAGTTGACACAGAGGAGTTTGTTTTTCTTTCTCACAAAATTGCACCTGCTCGTTTTTTTAAGGTAGCATGGGCTGCTCTAGAAGATTTAATTGGAAAACAGTATCCAATGTATTGTACAATCCTGATATTTTCCTTTCAGACTTTAATAACCTTTTGTTTCATTTCCAAATCAATAATTCCCCCTCGCTTCATTCTGCTCTATCATGGACTCTGGCATTGCTGCATTTGGGAGCCATGATATACCGCACAGTCATATAGTATAAAATTAAATTTACCACAGAGGTCCCGCTATAAAACGCAACGTACTTACAATATAAGAGATTGGATTTTATTGTTTGACTCAAACCTGGTACAGGAAGCTTTTTATTTAGATTCAGGGAAAGTTCATATTAAAATAATGGAAAAAAAGAAATAAAATAATGACTCAACAAAGTAGATACACAAATGAGTAACATTGGTATTTATCATGACTATCGAGACATTATATTTATGCACTAAGTAGTTATGTGCTTACCAGTGCAATCTCTTTGCAGATAGGACATGGGATGTACCTGGAATGATGCCTTTGGGAAGTTGCTGCATTTATTACATCTAGTGACATCTGCTACATGCCATTTTATGATCACGAATTCTGGATGATAGTATAACTTTACAGACCTGAGTTATACATGTGGTGGAACATTAGCTAAATAAAACAGCTCTGCTTTACACATAAGGGACTACCGTGAGTCAGAATCTGCTGGAAAGGATATCAAGTGCAATGTTCAATGTCAGTGATAGTAACAACAATTCTTGCTTTTTTCCTTCATGTAATGAATTCAACAAAAGGGTCGTGATTAAATGTTAATTGTTTTCTTCCCTTTCAAATAGGTGTTTACCAAACATTACAAAGGTTGGGAGTTTGAGCTTATCCAGCTACAATGCAGAAGAAATGTGTGGTGATCTGCTTCCATGAGTATTTCAGTCCATATAACCCTATGAGTTCACTGGGAGTCAGCGTCAACTGAACAGAAATTGGTTTGCTTTGGCAGGGATGGGGCTGTGGGGTTGTCCCAGCTGATCCTGCTGCCCTGTGAAAGACGAGGCAGTATGCCCAAATAAAAAGTCAGTTTTAGATACCCTTTGTGAGTTGGAATTGGTTGGATAGTAGTTGTTTATAACGATTTTATAAAATAAATATTTTGTATGCTTTGAGGGAAATTCGTTTTTTCTGATATTATGGTTAATTGACAATATTAGGTATTTAAAATTTCTAGACTGAAACAATTTTGCTGTGATAATGGGTTTATATCACCTTTAGTGGGCCTTGATTCTCCCATGATATACTATGGAATGATCAACTCCCTGATGGAATCTTCTCTGGAGCAGCCAAAGCAGTATGGATAGAATAGGGTACCATTTCCTTAATAAGATCACAATCTTGATACAATTCAGGGATGTTTCATTGCTTCAGATCGACAATGTGCCGAAGCTGGCTCACTTCTATTGGAGCATCATCTTACATCTGGTTCATCAACCTCCTGTTAATATCACCTGCTGATCCCAAGAGCCAGCAGGGGATTCATTCAGTTTTACATCTACCAGCCTGTAATCTTCCTGCTTCCTTTTCTTCAGCCCCTGACATGAGTGAGGAGAAGCCCCCAGGTTATACTTGCCCCGTGTATTTAGCCACACTGGTACCACCCACTTCTACCCTGTGTGATCCATCCCTTGATATAAATATTTCTACATACTTACACTTACAGGCACTATATGCTTTGCTTCTCTAGAGAACCCAGATGGACACATCTGTATTTTTCAGATAAAACTATTTTCTTGAAATGCCCTGCTGAGTTAAATCCCCTGTTATTTTTAGAATACGTATTTGCACTCATTTTTAGTAGGATGAAAGGAAACAAATTAGGTGCTTTTACTACTTTTCAATTTCCCCCCAAATTTACACAAGACTGTTATTCCCTTTTAAATTATTATTATTAGGAACTATATGCCCCAAAGATTCTCTGTGCGTGTAATTTATATTCCAGGGATACCAGAAAGGGGTTAACTGGAACTATAAACAATAGGTGATATAACACACCAGACAATTATGATCCATTTCTTTCCTTTGCACTTATTATATTCTTGAAATGTAGAGCACAATTAGATTATGGAATATTTTCTTTTAAAATAAAATTAGCATATTCAGATTGGCTATATACTTTATCCTCAATAATAATTAATGCATCTCTCCAATTAAAATTTCTGTTTTAGATTATTTCTGATAAAAGTACTCCTTGGCAAAAAAAAAACAAACCTCAAAACTTGTTGGATCTTTCTGAAACATAATCTTTGTTACTTTAAATCAACAACAACAACAAAAATTAACCCTGTCATTCCTGATCAATAGCAGACAATTCTCAGATATTAAATTCTTCTTTATCTGAAGTAGTGAGCTTAACAATTCACTCCAAAATGATTCTGGTATTTCATTTATTTGTCTGTGTTAACATCAAGTGACTAGTACTAAGTAACAAATATTATAAATTGGTGGCTTTAAAAAATAGGAATTTCCTTTGTTAGCACGCATGGGTCCAAATATTTGAAATCAGGATGTGGCTTTAGGAGGAGGTTATTCTTTGTTTATTTGAGCATCTAGTGATCTGCAATCCTTCCTGGTCTTGTCATGCATCTGCTTTGTGTCTGTAGAGCCCCCATGGTGAAGTGGATTAAGCACTGGGCTGCTAACCACAAGGTCTGCAACCTGAAGCCAGCTGAACTTGGATGGAGAGTGAGGAGGCTGTCTGCTCTCCTTTAAAGATGGACAACCTCCGAGATGCTAGTGAGCAGCTCTACTCTCTTCTATAGACCCCTCGAGTTATAAAGTACTAAATGGCTGTTGGAGGCCTTTTCTCTTTCTCACAGGACATCTCCCTCTATATAAGCCGCTGTGTCACTCTTTTTATAATGCAGAAATGACTGTGTTTCTGGACCACCGTACTCTGGCATGAACTTGGTAACATTAAAAAACAGAAAAATACCTCTATTTCCTAAAAGCATCAGATTTATAGGTAGAGGGACAAATACAAATTTGGGGAGACATGCCTCAACCAATAACAGGCAAATTTTGCACATATCTCATAAACAAATCATGGTGTATATCCAGTAAGGCATTTTTTAAACCAATAGATTACTTATCAGACTTGAACAGACATTTTTAGTATATAACTCTTCCATAATATCTAGACTTGGCTGGTACTAAAGGCTGTAATTTGTTCATGCTATCTATAATTTTAATTTACAGATGGAAAGGACATCAGTCATATACATTTAAATATGTAAGAATCATTCTTCACAAAAATCTCCTTAAATACATTTTTTCTTTTTTATGACCAATTGGAAGATTGATAACTCCATATTCATTCAGAATCCTCTTCTCTGCCCCATCTTTGCTCTGTGTTCTAGGCATCTGTGCTGACAGCGTGGACAGCAAGGCTTGCTTCATGGTGTTATTATAGTAGTTATTCATTCCCCTAGACTTAGTCAACTGTACTTTTTATTCATTGTCAGACAGCATTTGAAATTTGAATGTTGTCACTCCACCTCCTGGAGGCAATGGGATGGGAGAAATCTAACAGGTTAGATAATGAAACCTAGTCTGCAATTCTTTGATTAAAAAAGACTAAAATCCTATATAACATCGTGTCAGCCTGGTTTTTATTCCTTCACTTTTAATTGATAAAGAAGGACACAGAACACTGAACTGATCATAGCATACAGAAGGGTTCTTGGAATCATTTTGCATGGGTGACAAATACTATATCTTGGCCGTATATTTTGGGCATACTGTAATAAAGTGCGCCCCCCCCTTTCCCTGTAATTTTGTTCAATTTGGTAGTCACAATCTCTTCCCTGCCACCCATTCTTTTCTGTTGACATAGAAAGCAGCAGCTACCCAGATTTGGCTTTTGACTAAGTAATGTGACATGGAAAACTGAACGTCAACCCTAGCAGTTACCCATCTACCTCTCTTAAAAGTTTTATATGCACATAGAAGTATTTAAGAAGAATGTACTAATTTTTAAATTTAAAAAGATAAAATCATATCCTTTATTCATGGCTCTGATTAAAACCAGCATCTTGTCTCGTCATTCCAATACCACAACAGAATCTCCCAGATAAATTGTCCGGTAAGGGGTTCATTACTGAAGAATGTTTCTTTTGTTTGTTTTTTTAAACAGTTTTATTGATGTATAGTTAATATATAGCACAATTGAATGATTCTGTCTTATTCAAAAGAGTTGGGCAATTATCACTGCAATTGATTTTAGAACATTTCCTTTATTTCTTGTACTCATTGTTTTTTCGCTCCTCACCTGTCCCCACCCTTCCCCTGCCATAACGGCCAGAAATGATCAATCCAGTTCTTAATTGCTACAAAAGAGTTGCATTTCCTGATGATCTATTTTGAGATTTTTAGGCCTGGATTACATTTAAACTATATGACCTTTTTTTGCTAAAGAAACATTCTAGATGAAGAATCAGAAAGCTTTTAGCCCACTTTTGTTCCCATAATTGCCTTCATCTTACCTTGTATCTACACTGCACTTTGCAAAGCAACTTCCAATCTGAAATTATTACAGTCTACCAACATGAGTCAGTAGAAACATAGGACACAAACAAAACAAGATAGACCTGTTATGTTCTATCCAGGTTCCTTTACTTCCTCCACAAAAGACTAAATCCCTTCTTCTATTGAAATTTTGTGGATTAAGAAGTCTAAAATGGCCTTGATCTGTATCACATTTCTTCCCTTGAGGTAGAATTAACAATAAAGATGGCATGGCATTTTACCAACTTATAAATAGATATTCTCCAGTGACACTAGTCCACCAGATGTTGCTGTATACAATCATTGGTTCTAATTGATTTACTTTTCGATCGTGAAATGAAAATAGAGAGGGTGGCCCGTGGCATTTCTTCTGTACTTGCATTAACTGTATTACATATATGTAAAGATCAGCACTTCATGATTAACGTGCGATCTCTGCTAAACACATGAATATAGCTTTGGATTTCCCCCCTCTTCTTAAAATCCAGTAGCTCTACTCGCTTATTTAGACTGCTCTGGCGCATTGCTTTCATCCTCTGAGAGTGTTATTTCAAAATAATAATGCCTGATCTTTTGTAAAGCTGCTACTTCGGACTTTGTGTTGCTCTTTTGCATCACAGACTCAGGATAGCAGATGGGTCCACTCAAATGTCCTTTATTAAAGACAATTTGATGCCTGTAGGTGCACTTAAAATATCCGTGCATACTATAATTAAGTTTAGTTAAAGTTCAGGCAATATGAAGTTGTCATCCATAATGACATGTCCAGTTACTAACTATACAAAGTAATTCTTTGCAATAACAAAACTGGTAACTTATTTATTCAGCTGTTTACTAATTAAATACTTGTGTATTATTAATATGATATGTTTACATATTTCTATTAGCCCTGTGACACAGGGACAAGGCAGCAATAGAGCTAATACTCAAATAATTTACTTTCCAGTTGGAGAAATATAAAATGTAAACACTTTTTCTTAAAGTCTGAACCTCTAAGCATCATTAAGTCAATAATCACAGTGATATAAGGAAGGGTTGGTTGGAGGTGAAGGTTACTTCATTATTTTTATTGATTGAGGATTTCTTATGTAGAAGGTACATTTGAGACAAGTATGAGGAAGAAGTACTCAACATTACCAAAGAGTTCAAGAAAGAACACTTTCATGAGAGGACAAAGCCAAAAAAAAAGGAATGAAAGAAAATATTTGGCACACCTCAGAAATAAATATAAGGTCAGTGCAGCTGGTCTTGTGAAATGAAGCTTAGGGTGCTGGATTTAATTATGTCTCCCTAAAATATATGTCAATTTGGCAAGGCCATGATTCTCACCATTGTGTAATTATTCTACATTTTGTAATCTGAAGTAATTATCCTATGGGTTGGAAATACTAGATGTTAATGAGGCATGATTAGATGCTTTTATGTTAATGTGGCAGGAAAAAATTAAGCTGTATCTAAAATGTACAGGATAAGTTTACATCTTGATTCAATATCTTCTGAAATATGCAAGAGATTCAACAGGCAAATAGCGATCAGAGGGACAAACTACCACCAAGAAAGAAGAGCCAGAGTGGAGCTACTCTTTGGACCTGGAATCCTTGTCCTGAGAATCTCATCGAGACCCAAAGGAGATCTCGAACACTGGGCCCACAATTGTAAAACAAAATAAAACACCTTCCCCTACAGCTGACAGAAAGAGAAAGCCTTTCCCTGAAACTTCGACCTTGAATTCAGATTCTAGACTTCAGCTATGAAAGTTCAGTTGACTTTAATGGCACTGATGGAATAAAATCTCTAAGACCATCTTTTGATTATGAATCATGACTGAAATTGAGAAGACATAACAGCATACGTCATCAACAAATGAAATGAGGAAGTATCAAGTATGAATACATGAATATGGAAATAGTAAAAATATAGAATGGAACATATAAAGATCAATACTCTAGGCATAGTGAGTTAAAATAGACTGATGTCCATTGGGATTGGACAATCATAAGATCTATTATGCTGGAACTGACAATCTCCCATAACAATCTATGGAGAAGGGCTTATGATACCTCGTTCATGTGTTTCAATTCAAGGTACCGACCCATTATTTTTTCTCATTCTACTATTCCTCAAATTTTAAAAATGTGGGTCTCTCCCCCATTACCCACCTCTGACTAAAGTGGTTCATATCAGTTAAAAACAGCCAAAGATAAAATTCTAGCAGGGTGTGGAGAAGTAACTTACACATATTAAAGGAAGGAAAGAGTCAACTCAGATGTGTTTGCAGTAATGCAAGTGAAATTCGATGGTGACATGGGAAGACATATTAAAATAGTAGCAGGACACATGAGAAGGTTTGAATTGACTTCTGTGGTATTAAGAGCTCCAGTGGATCTGAGGGCAAGGCTTGGCCTGATAACTTCAAGGTCAGCAATTCTCAACCAGTAGGCACTCACAGGAGAAAGATGGGCTATGTGTTCCCAAAATGATTGATAATATCCCAGTGTTTCTATGAGTTAGAACTGACTTAATGAAAGTGACTTTTTATTGCTGTTTATTTTTCTAAGGAGGTGACATTGACAATATTTCCTAATGAGTAGTTTTTTAGCTATGGAGAAAGGGCCTAGGAAGGATGCATTCTTGGGTTTGCCTTGAACAATTTTATAGATCCTAACAACCTCCTTGGAGATACAAAAGACTGAGGGAAAAATTGTGCTTTGAAGGTTTGGGAAGAAATACATTGTTCTCCTTTGAATGAGTGAAGTCCGATGCTATGTGACATTCAAGTGGAGATACTGAGCAGCTAGGTGGCTTTATAAACCCACTAGATAGAAATGCTATAGAGAAGCATTAGAAATCACAGAAAAGAGATAGACCTTAGGTATGGAATGGAAAAAAAAATTATCTCATACAATGTAGATAACTAAAACAGATTAACTAAGATCAATTTAATTGCTAAAATACAGAAAAAATATGTTTGCCAGGTGACTTCTTATTTCAGCTTAAAGAAGGAATCTTGGGTATTTCTTCAATGTCTGTTGCCTAGATTATCCTGGGTTCCACCGAACCCATTTTATCACCTCCCCCAATGGCTCTCATAGCTGCTTCCTTACATGTTTTTAGAGTATTCTCAGAACACACAAGGTTCCTTCGCATCAGCTTCACACCCACACAAAGGGGAAACAGCAAAAATAGCAGTTAAATGTGACAAACATCAGTTTGTAATGTAAGCTCCAATTACTCTATTATAAAAATTTGCTTCAAAATAAAGCCAGTGTGCCTAGAATCAAATGCATGTTGTAAAATCTAGACCTGAATTTTTATGACCAGCTGCAGAAAAGTATTGCTATTTGGGGATACAAAAGCTATCAGGAGACTTAAAAGGGAAATTTCCAAATTTCAGCCTCTTCATGAGACGATTCTATCTGTACTAACAAGTAGGTAATAACAGCCTATGTTTTTTAGCTTGACATGCTGTTATAAAGTCAAACAAAAACTCTGCAGATCATGAGCATGAAATTTAGAACAGAGACGTACTTGTTCAAATTTCACCTAGGCCAACTATCAGAAGTTTGCGTTTAGGGAAGTTGCCTATCACTTTTATAATTTATTCACACTTAAAATTCTTATAATAACAAGACCTAATAGATATCCCCATGTAGAACTTGCCTATGGATATACAACTTCTCAAAACCAATCAGAATATATAGTGACTCTCATGTATTCCAAGTACCCCACAAAACCATCGTTTCTCTGAGACTTGTCTAGGATTTGTCTTACCTTTACCCTTTGTATTTACTTTGTTTCTTCTTTTTCTCATTTTGGGTGGAATAAAATGGGCAAGTCTAAAATTCCTATTAAAGTGTCAAGTTTTCTATTAAGTCAAAGCAGTAAAACTTTCACATTTCAAACTTCCACATCTTATATTTTACACAAACATGGTCTCCACCTAATGTATTTTTATATAAGCCTTTAACTTGAAAATCCACTGCTATCTAGTCAATTCCTACTCATAGAGACTCCAGGAAGATCCCTGTATCTTTCTGAGACTGTAAATCTTTACAGGTTTAGAGAGCCTCATCTTTCTCTGGAGTGGCTGGGGGTTCCAAGTGCTAAACTTAGGGTTAGTAAGGGTTTGTAACTCACTACATTATCAGGACTCCTTTCCCTTAGCTTACATAGTTGTTTTGTGCTAGATACTACCTTTCCCATTTTAACTCATTTGCTTCTAACAACTACCTCCTTGAGGTTTGTTGTATTTTATACCCATTAATAAACAAGAAAACAGAGAGACAGTGTATCATAGATACAAGTTAGCAGAGCTAGGATTTGAGTCCACACAGTGCTGCCCCAGGGTCTACGCTCGGAATCCCTATGTCTGGCTCTTTCTAAGTGGAAAACAAATACACTGTGCAAGTATTTAGTATATGGGGCCAAACCCAATGTCAGCTTATCAAAGCTGAGTTAGTTTTCTACTCAAGTAAGTTTTGTGAAAGGATATGGGATCTATTACAATGCTAATTTGCATACAGTTGATTCTGATATGACACACAATGAAGGGACCAAATTTTAATTCCAGACCTGACAAGTGTTAGCTTTGGTACCTTAATCTATTGAATTATCATAGGGACTTTTGTTCCAAAAACTGGACTGGGCTTAGGAAATGCTGATTTGGCACCCTTCCATGTCAGCTAGACACTTTTCTTTTGTAGAAATATGCCAAGAAGAGAAGATTGAATTGTTTAGCACTAATGAAAGTGCTGATAGAATAACAGAAAGTCTGGTTTGGGTAGGGGGTGTGTTTCATTTGTAATAGATGACCAGGGTATTCCTGAGCAATTGAAATTATTCAATCAATGTTCTGCATATTATTTTAATTAACCTGCATAACTAGATACCTGCAGATTTCTTACAAGTTTCAAGTGGTTGTGATTTTTTTAGTTGTCGTCTAATGGAAAACCCAAGATGATCATTTTAAGATATCATTTGTGGTCCATGTGAACCCTAGTGGTACAATACTTAGATGCTTCTCTGTTAATTGAAAGGTTGACAGCTGGAACATTCCTTGGGAGAGAAAAGCAATCTAGCAATGTGCTCCCTTCAAGATTACCATCCAGGAAACCCTGTGGGAAGTTCTGCTCTGTCACAGGGCACAACTATGAGTAAACCATCAACTCTGATGGCACTGGACAGCAGTAATGTGCTCCATAGATCTCATAGGCATTTACCTAACCCTCCAGGAATGTTTGTTTCTTAAAAGTAAAGCTCTCTCTCTCTCTCTCTCTCTCTCTCTCTCTCTCTCTCTCTCTCTCTCTCTCTCTCTCTCTTTCACACACATACATTGTGCTGCCTTCTCCAACATGCATTACTCTGGGATAATCAAAAATGTGTGTATGATTTCCAGCCTAACTCAAGGGAAAGCCTACAGTCTATTCATTCGGCAAAGACCTTGTCCTCTCGCCCAGCCAAGTCCTACTTCCTTTATAGTGAAGCTGCACTTCCAGATTCTTTCACGTTCGCATCCTCTTTAGATATGGCTATGATCAAAATATAATTTTCCTTCTAAAATGATATAGTATTGTGAGGAGAAAGAGAAAGTTTATGCCAACCTGTTAAAGTGAAATAGCATATTTTAATTTTGGGGTTGACCCAAGCCTGAAGATAAAAATATTTTAAAGAGGAAATGTTATGAATACTTTATATGCATTGCTTCTTCTGTGACAGGCAGACTGCTAACCATTTATATGTATTATTCACTTCTTCTAACAACTCTCTGAAGTAGCACGTATGTATTACTTCTACTTTAGAAGTTATGAAAATGAGGCCCAGTGAGGTTAAGCAGTACAAATAGTATGTGAAATTAACAAGATTTGAAGTCAAGTAACTTAAATCCCAAAACCATATTCTTAAAACACAAGTTTCAAAGGAGTTTCTACCTCATTATATTCAAGTTAAGGGCAGTGGTAGAATTCCCACTTTCCAGAAAGGCTACTTGGTTTGATTGCTCATGCCATCTACCTGTCTGATAGAGGACATTTGCATGTTGCAATGATGCTGACTAAGTTTAAGCAGAACTTTCAGACTAAGATGGACAAGAAAGACTAGAGACTAATGCATTAGTTTATTGGGCTGACCTGGCCGATAGACACATGTGGGATTAATCGAAGGGCAGAGGAATAAATGGCTCAGTAAGCCTCGCCTTTGGGATTCTTGGGTCTCTTGCCTTCTAATGGTCGGACCAGGGTGCACCTGCCTTAGCCAGTTCCCTGCTTCAGCTGGCAAGGCTCACTTCCTGTAAGACATCCCCAAGAAGAAGCCACATGGACCTACCCCGATGCAGCCCTGGGTGCTGGAGCAGCTTTCTTCCTGTAGTCAGCATCATTGTGTGTGTTTTGTGAGATGGAGGAGGTTTTGTGGATTGGTGTTGGACATATGGGCTAATGGGTTGATGTGGGCTTGGGCAGCAGTGGGTTGGGATGTTTTCTTGATGTGCACTCACCCTCTCTTATACATATGAGTTTTTGTGAATTTGTTTCTCTAATGCACCCAGACTAACACAAACTACTTCAGGAAATCAGTAAAAGCTCTATATATCATAAGAATCTGCTCTACAATTGGTTATCAGAGTGACCAGGACTGCACAGAATCTATTCTACATTGCATGGTGTTTCCATAAGTTCTGGTCAGTTAATTATCAATGTTAACAATCTACAAGTTATACACCTCTGTCACTGGGGTCACCCTCTTGAACTTCCATTATATGGTTTTCTGTGTTTCAGCATATGAAATCCAGGATTTATGAACCTGTAGGGACAAGTAGAATAAGGGTTTCGGGGAATGGGGGTACCATGGGGGTGTAGTGAAAGGGAGCTGATGTCAAGAAGTTGAAGAAGGAAAGAATGTTTTGAAACTGATTGTGGTAGCAATTGTACAATACTGTTTGATGGGATTGAACTATGGAATAATATGACATCTGTATTAACTCCTAATAATACGGCTTTGGGAAAAAATTAACAGAAAATAGGACTATCCTTAGGAGAGTCACTCATTAACCATTTCAATTAACATCTATCAATCTCACATTATTTTCTTTTGATAAAGAGCACCTCTTGAAACAACGTATACAAAAGAAAACCATTGCACCCATTCCTTGCTTATCAATATGGTTGGTTTTCTAAGAGCAGATCTTGATGTGGAAACTGGCATGATAAGAAAGTGAAAGGAGGCCCACTGCACATGCCCTGGAAACATCTCCCTAGACCCTGCATTTGTCAGCAGCCAGCATCACTGCCCCCTCTCGCCTGTCACCTCAGGATTGCTTGCCCTCAATCAGCCTTCCACAGACCAAGTGTCCCAAACAATATTATAAACCCTTTCCTCTCCTCACCTTGACTATATTTACAGAATGTGTGGTCTCAGGCCAACCTCTCAACAATGTCAAAACTGTTGGTGGCCTTGGATGTGGCCAGGGACTCTTGAGTACAGGAGGTGGGAATGAACACTGCATGCCTCAGGGGGTGGTGTGCATTGTACATGGACTCTTCTTACCAGTCCCTCGGCTGAGTATCCTCCAAGGTTCTAATTACTCCTGAACATCAACACTCCAGAGCTCCATCGGAGGCCCTGATGACCTGCTCTAGCCTCTGGCCTTAGCTTAAATTTGCAGTTGCTTCTGGCCACTCACCTGCTAACAACACCTTAGTCTGGGGATAGCCTGTCTCACACTAATTTGTGCTTTTCCAGGAGGAGTCATTGAAGAAGCGTAAGGAGCTGCAGCAGTGTCAGACAGCTGATGTGAATCCCACAAACCCCAAGTTCCTGATTGCCCCATCACAGTTCTCACTCTGATCCTGCTACAGACTTTCCCTGACTCCACTTGGGATTGGGAGATGGGGCCAAATCCTAGGCTCCTGTTTCATCCTTCCCCCAGGGATGCCCACTTTCAAAAACTAGCTGTCTTGACCAATCAATCAGCATTCCCTTCCTGTCAGGTCCATGTCAGCACTGCTTCTGTTCAACACAGCATCCTGATTGCTCTGGGAGATTGGGCCCCACTCTCATCCCCAGGCAGTCTACCAGTCAGTGACCCCACCAGGGAATTTAGTGTCTGTTGCTAATTATGCACTATTAGTGTGTAAAACAGTCAGATATTAGGTGTTTGTTTTTGTTTTTTTTACTATTGTTGGAACGGCAAGCTGTCTTTTAACAAGGTAGGCAGTAAGTGAGGAATAGATGTTTTCTAGCTTTAGTCTCATTTCCCTAAAACCTGTTTGTGATTTTGTTTAATTCACCTATAGAAATGCATTCATTTGAGACCACTTGTGAGGCTGTCAGGATAAAGGATTTAAGAGTGAATTCATATCTTCTTGGCTCATTAAATTTGGTTTATACTTCTTTCTCGGAAGAAACATTGTATTGTAAATGGCTCACTTACCTACTGGCTCTTCTGAAAAGAATGGGTTTCTGCATTTGAACTTTAAATAGTAGGATATCATATCTACAGTGATTTGTGGCGGTTGTGTTACAAACCTTCACTGATGCAGACCAGGTCTGAGCCCCCGACAGTGTGCTTTTGTAAGTGTACTCACTAGTCGCTGCATGCCTCTAGCCTACCACAGGGTTTCCTTGATTTCCTCTTCCTGACACGCCCATGGATAGCAATTATCCTCCTATTACCATATAAGAAGAAAGAGTCCCAGAAAGGATTCTCTATAAAAAAATAAAGTAAAATAGAACCAGGTTTCAAATGTTTCTTTTTAACATCTAGTGTGTTTGCCAGTAGAACTCTGAAGCGGAGGTCTTCCTCTTATTTTTATTATTCCGTAGCATTCAAACAGGTAGATTTGAAGTCCTTGATATTGGCCTTCTCTGTCACAAAAAATCCCAAAAGTTGCCATTAAGTTTGCTAAAACATTCCTACCTCAAAGAAACCATAATTGACTCCATTATACAACCCTAATTTTATTTTCCGTGGAATTGATGGATGTGCTGGGACACCATCAATTCTATCTAACTGGACAGAGTTTCAGGGACAAATCGCTTTGTAAGGTAAGCAGAGGTCCTGAAGTGGAGAGCTGAAATGGCTTATTGTTAGTGACATATTTTAACCACTGGGGCAAATTTTCCACTGGATGACTGTGAGTGAGACTCGGACTCTGTGGACTCTAGGAGAGATAAAATTGCTTTTGTTAAGACCAGAAAGCACTTTCCCCCCAGGAGATTAAAATCAGGGCTTTATTCAACATTTAAAGAGCTCTATGAAAAAAATAAATAAATAAAGAGCTCCACACCCCTCAAAATTTCCATCCACTGATAGAACAGAAGTATATTAACCTTTTTGGCTCTCTCCCACTTCACCCATTCACCTACCACCCACTCATGAATATTGGCAGTGGCTTGCCTGGGTCCAATGCAAGGGAACATTGTTATGATCAGACCGTTATGCCAAGCAAAGGGAGCTGTGTGTGGCAGAAAAAAGTGTTTCCTGCCTTTTGCTGACAATTCTAATATTTTGTTTAATCTATGTCCTCCCTATCTCTTGGTTTGCGTCTTGTTTAGCTGGTGATAAGTATATTGACCCGCAGTGGAAAATCCTAGGTAATATAATCCAGGAAGTTTCTACTTCAGACAATATGGGAAATTTCTCTTTCACTAGGGTGCGATCGTCTTTCGACATGATTTATTCCTCTGAATTTCCTTTTTGAGTTTGAGAATCAAGACATTAACATCAAACGGAGGATACAAATCTAGGAAACGAACAAGCATTGTCATGAAGTTGATTCTGATTAATTGCGACCCCGTGGATTTCAGAGAACGGGGACCCAGAGGGTTTTATTTTCTTCATCTTTTCTTTAAATCATTTTATTGGGGCTCATACAACTCTTATCACAATCCATACTTACAGCAATTGAGCAAAGCACCCTTATACATTCGTTGCCCTCATCATTCTCAAAATCTGCCTTCCACTGCGTTCCTGGAATCAACTAATTTTCCTTTTTTTCCTCCTCCCTCCCCGCACCCCCTCCCTCATGAACCCTTAATAATTTATAAATTATTATTCGATCTTATCTTACACTGCCCGTCATCTCCCCTCACCCACTTTCCTGTTGCCCATCCCCCAGAGAGGAAGTTAACATGTAGATCCCAGAGATCGGTTCTCCCTTTCTATGATCTTTCAGCCTTTATTGCAAGACCTTGCTGCTAGTGAGTAGATTCTGGCTCAAAGCCATCCTGTAAGACAGAAGGCAACTGTCCGCAAGGTTTCTGTGCTCGTGAATCATTGCAGGAGCAGCACCTTCCGTAGATGCAAATGCGCTTTTAATTAAGAGCGTAGATATTTTTCACTATTCGGGAACCCTGTGGTAGTGTTAAAACAAACAAACCAAACTCAATGCAGTTCAGTGGATTCTGATTCATCATCATCCTACTGGGCAGACTGCACTTCCCCTTTTGTTCTCTGAGCTGTGACTCCGCAGAAGCAGAAAGCTTCCCCTCTCTCCTAAGGAGTAGCTGGTATGTTCAGACTTCTGACCTTGCAGTTAGCAGCCCAACTATAAAAAGGATGATATACACCAGAGCCCCCTTTAAGCATCAATTTAGAAATCATCTAATTGAAACAAACAAGAAGTTAATTGAAATATCTCTGAGAAAAAAAAAAACAATAGAAAATAGCACTGGTCCATACAGTTTGGTGCCTCAAATGTTAAATTTCTTTCTGGGTATATTTGATCTACTGATTCCAAAAATCAGCCTTCTTTGATCACTAGCTTTATTCTGTCAGGCCTAGTTTATGAAATACAGAACATACACCAAATGCCACTCTTCACTCTGGTTGCCCATAAAATATCAGGATATTTTAATGTGAAGTTAGCTAGTCTAATAGAGAGGAAGTGTATGCTAATTTTATTTCAAGTAGCTTGTTTAACTAAATATTTAAGTTATATTTCACATGGTATCCTTTGTTCCAAAGAAATAGTTGAATAGTACAAATTACATGAACTTGGAATTTCACCCCAAGTATCACTTCACCTTTATTAGGAACTTAATAGCAAGCGGTTCTAATTTGTTGTCTTATAAAGGGTCCAGAAATGGGAGTCACTGCACATATAAGGTCCCTGATAGCTTAGTGGACTTTGTGTTTGACTGGTAACCACTAGGTCAGCTATTAGAGCCCCAAAGTGCTCGGCAAGAGGAAATGAGACTTTCTATTCCCATAATGATCTACAGTTTCATAAGCCCTAGGAGATGTTCCACACTGCCCTATAGTGTCCCCATGTGTAGCTATCAACTGACTGCTACGGAGCTTGCTACAATAAATAGAGATTCAAATATTCTGAAACCCCAAATGAGTCCATCAGGGTTCAAACACCTTTATGAAAATTAAAATGTTCCAATTTTGTTATAAGATGGCATAAGTTTTTCATATAATCACAGAAACCCTTAAAAGAAAAGTTTTAATTTTTCGAATGAAGAAGCTTGGTGTCAACCTCACCTCTGAAACATTTAACATGAATTATTCATTGACTTCTATATATTTAAATTGTTCTAAAATGTTTACAGCATAATATTAAAGAAAAAAATTAGATCTTCAAAATATTTATGAAAATTTCTCTGAAGCCTTACATTTTTGACACTAAAGTACCCTCACCCCTTCCAGATATGAGATTTTTAATTTTGCTTTTTGATTTTTTATTCTTCATCAGCTGTGTTCTGGCTCTTTAGTATCAAGCTGTTGTCTCTGCATAGTCTTCCATAACAAAAGAACACTTGCTATCATCTAATCGATTCTAACTCATAGTGACTCTGTGGGGTAGAGAAGAAATATTCCTTTGGGTTTCCAAATCTTTGAATCTTTCAAAGGCTCAAGAGTGACTGGTAGGTTTGAAACACTGACCTTAACATTAGAAGCTCAATGCGTAACCAAGCAATCACCTTGGGTCCATAGGTTTACAATCTCATTCTTTTTCAAATATCTTACCTTTTTGGTCTTATCTCGAAATTTATAGATCTAGATTCTTCTCATATGGAAAGCTTGAGCAATAAATAAGTTAGTATAACAATGGCTGAAATGAGCAGGTAATCAGAGAATCTGGATTATATGAAGAAGAATACAGGATCAAGATTGCAAAAAGGTTTATGAGCAACTTATGATATGCAAATGATACCATCTTGATTGCTGAAAGTGAGGATTTGAAACTTTTGCTGGTTAATCTCAAGAATTGCTGCCTTGGTCGAGCTTGATCAAAGGCAATATAACGGAGGGGAATTGCTGAAACTTAAATGAAAGCTGAACATGATAGTGGGACAAGAGGAAAGTAAAATGAAATAGAGGAAAGAACTAGTACATAAAGGGCCTTTATAGAGGTCTAAATACAGGCATAATATGTGTAAATACTTTTATATATTACAAAAGGGAAAGAGATTTATGTGCCTATATTTATAGGTTTAGTATAAGGCAGAATGTGGACATTGGGCCTCTACTCAAGTACTCCCTCAAGGCAAGAACATTTTTTTTTTCTATTAAACTGGCATTCCATGATGCTCACGTTCCCAACATGATTGCTGAAGACAACGCAGGTGCATAATCAAATGTGGTTAGAAAGCTGCTGGTGTCCGGCTATCAAAAGATATAGTGTCTGGGAACTTAAAGGCTTAAAGATAAACAAGCGTCTTCCCCCCAACCCCCCACTCAGCTGAGAAGCAACAAGCCCACATGGAAGAAGCACACCAGCCTCTGCGATCACGAGGTTATCAATGGGATCGGGTATCAGGCATCAAAGAACAAAAAATCATATCATTGTGAATGAGGGGCAGTGGTGCAAAGTGAAGACCCGCAGTCCATCTGTAGGCAACTGGACATCCCCTTACAGAAGGGTCGCTGGGAGGAGATGAGCCAGTCAGGGTGTAGTATATAGCACTGATGAAATATACAACTTTCCTCTAGTTATTTAATGCTTCCTCCACCTCTACTATCATGATCTCAATTCTACCTTACAAAGCCAACTAGACAAGAGGATGTATACTGGTAGAGATAAGAGCTGGAAACACAGGGAATGCAGGATAGATAAACCCCTCAGGGCTAATAATGAGAGTAGTGATACCAGGAAGGGAAGGGGAAGGTTGGGGAGAAAAGGGGAAGTGATCACAATGATCTACATACAGTCTCCTTCCAGGGGGACAGACAACAGAAAAGTGGGGGAAGGGAGACATCAGTCAGTGTAAGACATGAAAAAAATAACTTATAAATGATCAAGGGTTTGTAAGGAAGGGAGGGAGGGTGGGGAATGGAGGGAAAAATGAGGAGTTGATCCCAAGGGCTCAAGTAGAAAGCAAATGTTTTGAGAATGATGATGGCAACAAATATACAAATGTGCTTGACACCGTGGATAGTTGTAGGAGCCCCCAGTAAAATATTTAGGGAAAAATAAACAACGGCAGCCTTCAGTATGGATTACAACTCAGTACAGAAGACCAAAATACTCACGACTGAACCAATTGGAAACATCATGATAAGTAGAAAAAAGACTGGAGTTGTCCAGGGTTTGTCTTGCTTGGATCCACAACCAGAGCTCATGGAAGCAGCAGTCAAGAGATCAAAAGAAGTGTTACATTAGGTAAATCTGCTACACAAGACCTCTTTGGAGCATTGAAAAGTAAGGATGTTACTTTGAAGACTAAGATGAGCCGGACCTAAGACATGGTGTTTTTAATTGCTTCATATGTATGTGAAAGTTGGACATTGATTAAGGAAGACCATAGAAATAAGGAAGCATTTGAATTATGGTGCTGGTGAGGAATATTGAAAGTACCATGGACTGCAAAAGGAAAAACAAATCTGTCTTGGAAGAAATTCTGCAGAGTACTCCTTTGAATAAAGGATGATGAGAGTTAGTCTTACACATTTGAGATATTTCAGACGAGACCTGTCCCTAGATAAGGAATCATGCTTGGTAACGTAGAGTGGTAATGAAAAAGACAGGGCTCTTAAGAACAGGGCTCTTAGGAACACTGGTGAGGAGAGGTGAGGCCTGGGCGGTGCTTCCAGCTGTTGTGCATATGGTCGTTATGAGTCAGAGCTGACGGGATGGCACCTAACAACATAGCAACAGCAGAGCGGGTGAGGTCTATATAGGCAATTTTCTGAATCAGTGCTTCAAATAACTCAGATACAGACATAAAAATCAAGATACTAAGGGGAAAAAGTTGGGCTGTGTAATATATCTTTTTGGACATAATTGATTTTTGGAGGCCATATTTGAAGTGTCACAGAATATATGGCTATCAGAGAGAGCTGCCACAATTGGAGTTATTGTTCCTTCAGTGATGTGAGCTGTTGGGCTTCGGTTTCATGAAAGTAGGGTTCGACTACAATCAAGAGCGTCACTAGAAGCAACATCAAGGCCGGAGCCCCCAGAATCAGTTCAGTTGAGAGCAAACTCTGCAAGAAGCTTCATGAAAACAATGAAATCTTCTGTCAACTTTAGAAACAGTGTAGTGGATAACTAATCTTCTTTCTGGGTACAGTTATTTCACTGTGTGTGTCCCTGGAATCAATGAGATGAAGGACACTCCGAGCATAGTTCTAGGTTACCCATTATCATAAGGGAGAAACTAGCCCATGCTTAGCATAGCTCATAATAGGAGGTGATCTAGAAGATGGATTGAACTGAAAATAGAAGCAAAGAAAAAAAACTAAGGCTCTCAGCAGGCTAATGACCAAATGATAGAAAAGTGAGTCAGTGATTTTCTCATTGACTCGGCAGAGCACTTGGCTTACACAGAGGCTCAGATGGAACACTTGTTTACAAAATAGATCAAGATGAATAAAATCAGGATGCAAAGCAATTTCCTTGGTATTATAGAATAATGCAGAAATCGTAATCATGGATCATTTTTAATATTGTTATAAGAGGTTGATATTGATTATAACATTCATATAGTTATAAGAAATAAGAAGTTTAATTTAATGTAATAAATATTTTGGACACAATTGTTGTCTCAATTAAGAGACACAATTAATATTTTATAGGGAATTAGAAGTTGTAGGAAGAGTTTTTTTGCCTATAGTTTTGAGTTTAAGAACAAACACTTCTCAAGACTCCAAATCCCTGGGTAAAGAGAGTTCATCAATTGATGAAGAAGAAATGACATCAATTGAGCAAATGTGGAGCTGTCAAAATGAGCTGTGGTCAGGTGTGTCTCTTATTGTTTTATGTTTAAAATTACAGATTATTTTATTTTTAAGTATTTTTTTAACCTAGAATCACAGAAATGTTACCTGAACATTTACAGTCACAACTAGGGACATAAAGTCATATACTAGAGAGGATGGGATGGGAATGCTTTGAAGAACCACACCATATGCCCTAGGACAGGATAATACTGTCCCTATGTTTTTCTGACTTTGAACTCTTTGAAGGAGTAGAAATCTCCATCTTTCTCCCTCAAAAAGGCTGGTGGTATCAAACTGCTGGCCTTGCAGTTCACAGCCCAACATACAACCACTGCGCTACCAGGGCTCAACAACAACCCTCTGTTGCACACTTTAATAAGAAATAAAATCCAGTTTAACCTGCTTTCCAGGTATCTGTTCATCACTATTTGGACAATTGTCAATTGTCCATTTGTCCTTAATACTGTTTTATATCGGGCTCCATATTTCTTATGCCAAAAGATCCAACTTGGTTTTAGTCTCAGATATTCTTGGGGATAACTTGTCTTCAAAGTTCAGACAAACTCGCCAGAAGAAATGAATAGGAGGAATAAAACTAGCAAAAAACGGGGGCTCCACATTTAATAGCATCTACTACTCCTGGCTTCCTCACTTTCTCATTTTCTCCCTGCCATCTAAACAAGTCCAGCTCATAATGACTCTGCAGAGCAGAGTAGGAAAACTCCTTTTCGTTGTCATGGCTTTAAATACTTAAATATTACAGACAGCTTCAACTTTCTTCCATGGAATGACTTTTACTCTGAATTTGTGGTTTAAAAACCAGGAATTTTTTTTTTTTGGCAAAAGATAATGGCACTAAGTAGGAGAGGTATCATTTTGCGTGTGAGAAGCCCAAGTATCTTCCCTGCAGTTGGAGAATGTTTGAAGAGCAATTGAGTATGATTAAATGTAAATGTAGTCCTTTGAATGGCTAAACTTACCCAAAATCTTAAATGCAGTACTGATGATCATTATAGATATTTAAATTATCTAATTAATATAATATTTAGAATATCCATCCAAATGTTTTTAGTTATTCCAGAGTTTTTATTTCATAGTTTTTGTTCTCTCGGAATCCGTAAAATACAGTGTCCATAATTTAATTTTAATTAAAGGTCAAATAACAATATTTGGTCTTCAAAATATAAATTTTATATAAGTTAACACCAAGGAAATTTATAAGTTGTAATCAAAAGTCAATTAGCCAAGCTCCAAAAAATATGTTACAGGATATAGGCCTAGGGTAAAAGATATTTCTCCTGTTGAGAAGCAATAGGAGAGTTCGCACTAGCATAAACAAAGCAAAGGAGCCAGTCTTTAGGTACCGGGCTTAGACTAAGGCTTACGTGCTGACTGGTTATTTTTTCAATTATACACCGAAGGTACTGAAGGAGTGAGGAAAGGGTGTAATTCCAATCTCACACACATATACTGTAGATATAAAATTTGAAAGAAGAAAAAAATGGAGAGAAAATAAAAAGTTATGATCCGGTAACGGTTCTGCCTGCCTAACTTCCTTCACCTCTTAACTTTATGAGCACAGAGGAAACTCTATGAAAGTCCCAGGTTTTGATAGTCATGTTAAACATCTGGTTTATAGATTCATTTATCCTCACAATTGGAGTTAATAAATACATAAAGTTGGGCCTATTTCAAATGGTCTGATTTTTCATAATCTATCACTTTTTGTATGAGTTAGTTTCCTTCCTACATCTGGTGGTTTGGGATGTGTCATCCTTACCTGCAAATAATTTCTCCATTCTATTTTAATCCTTTTTAATTCAGCTTCTGTCTGTAGAAATTAGAGTTACTTAATGTTTTCTTTCCGTTCTTTTAAGTCTGAATATTGACCAATATTTCTTGGATAGGAATGTCTTGGTTTAGAAGTGACAAGCATGAATCTTTTTCTTTGCTTACACCCCCAAAATCAAACTTAGTGCCATCGAGTTGATTGTAACGCATAGCAACCCTATAGACAGAGAATTACTCCTGTACATTTCCAAGACTACAAATCTCTATGGGAGTAGAAAGCATGATTCTTTATGGGAGTAGAAAGCTTCCTTTACCTCCCTCTTCACTCAAACTTGCTCTTTCATGCCCAATTCCATGTTTCAAAAACTTATATGTGTTCAATTATCTTGCTATTTTCTATGAGCTGGTGTTGTACACTTATAATAATATTTATCCCTAGATTTTTTTCATTTCTTTTCTTATATAAGCAATGCTCCACAATGACAATTTTTATCATTTATTTACAGTTAGATACTGTCCATTTCACCTCCACTCATAGTGACTCCATGCACAGCGCCACGAATGGACTCTGTGTGGTCTTCATGGTCCTCACAGTGGAATCCCTGTCCGAGGCCTTTTTGCAGCCCTGTGACAATTGATCTATCTTCTGACCTTAAATTACACCAGTATGCTACCTTTCTCTATGAACTCTTCCATTGTGATAACATATCTAAAGGCCTGTAGAAAAGTCTCACCATCCTTGCTTCTAAGGCACATGTTGGTAAAAATTTACTTGCTTATGGTACCAATGATATTGTCCATAAGAACCATATTCTGTTGTATGATATTTCTTAGGATGGGAACAAATACAGATTTCTTCTTGTCAATTGACTAAATCTTTCAAATGTCTTGCCATTGATGAAAAGTGCTTCCAGGACTACATTTCTTTATAGAAGCATCTCAATTGTATTACATGCATTCTTAGTATGTTGTTTTCATCAATGATTTCAGAAATGTTTGAACTTCTTTCATTACCAGTGGTTCTGGATTGTGCTACCTCTTAAGATGACTGAACATCATCCAATAAGTTTGGCATAGTGGCTATATATATTTCTTCCATCTGCTTTTCAGGTTTCCTGCATCTCTCATTGGTTGGCCATAGTATTGCTTAATATTTCAAATGGAGAATTGGATTTTTAATTTTATTTATTCATGCAAAACACTAGTAAAAACATATGTTATATAATGTGGGAGATTAAGAACTTTGATATGATGTAAATTTGTCTTAGGAGCTCACAATCTAATTGCATAAGCATTAAGATATAAATATTTCCAGGGAATGCAAATTTTCATAAATATACTATAATTACAAATGAACCTTAAAGGATGACAAAAATTCTCTATGGACAGTGAACTTGAAGAAATATAAGACAATGTGTGTGTTCGTCTGGTTACTTTAGAGAAACAAATCCACAGAAACTCATATATATATAAGATAATTTTATATAAAAGTTAAGTGCACATCAAGAAGGCATCCCAACCCAGTGCTGTCCAAGCCCACAAGTCCAACATTTACCCATATGTCCAACACCAATCCACAAAGCCCTCCTCCATCTCACAAGACATATGCAATGATGCCAGCTTCAGGAGGAAAGCCAATTCAGTGCATGTGTAAACATCTCAGTGTTGGCAGGGGTTTCCATATGGCTGCTCCAACACCCAGAGCTGCATCAGGATAGGTCCATGTGGCTTCCCCTCAGGGATGTCTTGCAGGAAGTGAGCCTTGCCAGCTGAAGCAGGGAACTGGCTAATGCAGCTGCACCCTTGAGGAAGTTAGTTTATTGTGTCAGCCTGGCTGATAAACACATGTGGGATTAATGAAAGGGTGGAAAGATGAGTGGCTTGGTGAGCCTTGCCTTTCTTGTCTCTCACTCTTTGATCATCGCACCAGTGTGACTGCCTTGCTTGTTCTGTGCCTCAATTTGCAAGCTACACTACCTGTGGGACACCTAACCTGTGGACTGTGTCATTGTAATTTGAGGTTCCTTCAAACCTGCTTTGCTACACAATTGGGATTTACATGTCTTGAGCTAGGGACTGACTGTTGGTGACCTGCCTTTCTGTTTGCTGCTTGTGCTGGGATAGCCTGAATCTCTCTGCAAAGGACTGACTACCTGGCGGCCCTCAAGTCTTGAAGGACTGCCAGTGTCTCACCACTCTCTCACGGGAGTGAGTTGCACTGAGCCATTTGTACTGCTTTATAATTTTAACTGTTCAGTTCTTGTATTATCTATCTATCTATCTATCTATCTAATTTAACTCTTCATTTCTTGTGTTATATATCTATCTATATGTATAAATATATATATATATATAAATATATATATATAATTATTAGCAACCTGGTTTTGTCTCTCTAGAGCACCTTGTTTAACACAACCTGGTCTGACCATCACAAAGCAAGAGACCCAAGAACTAGAAAGTCAAGGCTCACCAAGGCATTTATCCCTCCACGCTTCAATTAATCCCACATGTGTTTTTCAGCCAAGTAGGCACAATAAATTACCTATCTCAATGTGGAATATAAAATTCATCAGAGTTTTATCATAAACCAATGAAATATCAATTGAAATGTTTCAACAAGTTGACGATGCACTGGAAGCACTCTCCCACGATGCCAGGAAATTTGGAAGACAGTTACTTGTCCAACTGATTGGAAGAGATTCATATTTATACCCATTCCAAAGAAAGGTAACCCAACATAAAGTTCAAGTATAGAAAAATACCACTGATTACACTTGCAAACAATATTTGGCTGATGATCATCCAACAATGGTTTCCGCAATACATTGACAGGGAGCTACCAGAGATTCAGGCTGGATATAGAGGAGGACTTGTAACAAGGGATATTGCTGATGTCACATGGATCTTGGCTAAGGGATATTGCTGATGTCACATGGATCTTGGCTCAAAACTCAAGACACTTACTTGAGTTTTAAGACTACTTCAAGTCAATTGACTTTGTGGATCATAACAAAAACAAACTATGAATAACATTGTGGAAAAATGTACTCCTAGAACACTTCATTGTGCTCATGAGAAACTTGTACATAGATCAAGAGGCAGTTGTATGAACTCAAGGGAATAATGTATGGTTTAAACTCAGAAAAAGTGTGTGTCAGTGTTTTATCCTCTCAACAAACTTATTCAGTCTGTATGCTGATCAAATATCCAAAGACTGGGATATATGAAGAAGAATTCAGCAAGGAATGGGAGGCTTATTAACAACCTTCAATATGCAGATGACACAGCCTTGCTTGAGGAGGACCTGAAACACTTCGTGATAAAGATCAAAGATTGAATCCTTCAGTATGGATTACAACTCCATGTTAAAAATACCAATATCCTCACAACTGGATCAATAAATAACATGATAAATGGAGATGTTGAATTTTCAAGGATTCGGTCTTCTTTGTAGCCAAAATAAATGGTCATTGAGAAGAAAAGCATTACATTAAGTAAATCTGTGGCATAAGACCCATTTGGTATATTGAAAAGCAAGGATGTTGCTTTCAGGACTAAGGTGTGCCTGAAACCAGCCGTGCTATTTTCAGTTGCCTCATATGCATGTGAAAGTTGGATATTGAATAAGCAGGAGCACCAACAACTAGTCAATGCATTTGAATTATGGTACTGGAGAAGAAGATTTAAAAATATGGCACTAAAGTGCCATGACTCCTAAAAGGACAAACTAATGTCTAGGAAGTTCAGCCAGGATGCTCCTTCATGGCAAGGATTGCAAGACTTTGTCTTACATAGTTTGGACATAGGGTCAGGAGAGACCAGCCCCTAGAGAAAGGATGTCATGGTTACATGGTTACTAAAGTGAGGAGGCAGCAAAAGGAAGGAAGGGCCTTCACTAGCTGTATTGACACAGTAGCTGCAACATGGACTCAGGCATAGGAACAATTTTAAGGATGGCACATCACTGTGCAGTGTTTTGTTCTGTTGTGCACAGTGTTGCTATGGGTAGGAAGAGACCGCACATCTTATTTGTTTCCTGTGAACTATTGTAGCTCTTTCAATACCTATTTAACATTTGCATATCTTTTTTTGGCAAGATATCAATTAACTTGACCACTACTTATCATAAATTTGCCTTATCATTTAGCTGTAGGAGTTAGTGATACATTCAGGATATAAGAACTTTATGAACTATATGCTTTTAAAAATAATATTTTATTATTTAACACTCTTACACATGCCAGAACATAACATTAAAAATAGATAAGAAAATCTGAACCCTAAATTATCTGAACCCAAAGGAATGTCATCCCAAAGAAATAAAAATATATTTGATAAGATGTATTTTTAAAGAGATGGTTGACATTATTTTGCAGTTATTACTTATTTGTTTATAAATATAAAGCAGTCCCACTGATGATGAAACATGCCTAGAATTAAAATATCTTCTTTTTCTATGATTTAATGTAAACTTTGAAAACAAAATTTAAAATTATTACGAAGGATAGAACAAACAGCGGTTTTAAACCAATGTTTATGAAATTTATTTTGTATATTGTAATTAAATCTAATTGTCCTAAATGATAAGAAAAGAGAGACAAAATAAGGTGATGTTTATTAGCTAATGTCTTGAAGTCACATCAGACACATGGTGAAAATTGAAACCAACAATTAATATTTGTCTTATCTTTCAGAATTCACTTTACCTCTCAAGAGTTATTTAAAAGTCTCTCCTCATCTTTAAAATTAAAGAAGTAAACAGTTGTTTTCTCATAGATTCATAATGAAGATGAATGAGAGAACATAGTATAAAGCATTCAGTGTGATGTCTGGCACATACCAAGCACATAAAAATGTTATAGCTATTTATTTAGGTAATTATTACCAGGCTGAATAAAAATACAAAAACCAAATATGAACATACACTATTTGTAAACGTGTGCATTGTGATAAAAGCCGTCTGTTTTTATATGGTAAGTTTTGTTGCACATATTACTGTTTTATTACATGTAAATTAAATCATTTTAACCACTCCCACATCACATATCCAATAAGCCCTGAGGCCACTTATTTGGATATTAGGTTAGGGAGCTTAATGATTCAGAAAAACACATCTATCTTCTTATCTTTCTACAGAATCTATTCAAACATTTCATTTCATAAAACAGAAAAAGATGGAACTAATGTCATTTTCCAATAGTGCCCTGACGCTCCCATGTTTCATTTAACTTATGTAGGGAAAAAGAAAATTTTCCTCAGGGATTATTCCTGGCACGCGTAGAGAGCTAAGAGCTAAGGGGCAGGTGGGCAACAAATGACATGCGAGAACAGAAAGCTCTCTCGACAGCCAGTGGGAAAACCCCACTTCATGGCTAATGTCAAGTGAAATGTGGACTAAATTGTCTATGGAATAAGCTTTACTTGACTATGTGTGAATTATCAGTGCAGTCTCTTTAAAGATAATATTACGGAAAATCTCCAAAAACAATTAAGGGAGCTATTTAATCTGGATTTTCCTAAGAGGAAGAGAGAAAATCACAACCTTCAACTAAAGATACATTTACACTTGTTCTTGTCGTCAAGGTGCCATTGAGTTAGGTCTGAGAAGCCCATGTAAAACAAAACACCATCCTCACAGTTGTCAAATATAAGCTCATTGTTCTAACTCTTTTAATATCATCCCATCACTTTGAGAGTTTTTTCCATTGACCCTCTGCTTTAGCAAGCAGTATGTTCCTCTGCAGGGAATAGTCCCTCATGACATCAAGTTCAAGGTAGCTCAGACAAAGTCTTATCAACCTTGCTTCTAAGGAGAATTTTGGCTATGCTTCTTCCAAGACAGAGTTATGTGTTCTTTTGACCCCAAACCTACCAAATTCTCTGCCACTGAGTCTATTCTAGTACTCTTCACCAACACCATAATTCACATGCATCATTTTTTCTCCAGTCTCTCTTCCTTATTGTACAATTCTCAACATATATATGAGATGATTAAATATGTATACATGTATAAATACAAAAGATGTGAAATAGATATAAATAAGCATATATGAACATACATACATATATATTTATATCCACATTTATAGCATGGATTGTCAGAAGAATGAACAAATATGTTTTGGGGAAAAATATAACCAGAATGCTTGTCTAGAAGAAGAAGAAGGAAAGCCAATCCACAGAAAGGTTTCAACATAGTGTAAGATGGGAAACGTGACGAGCAAGATTCCTGAGATTAAATGGGAGCTCATTCTAAGAAATTGTTCCTCCCCTGGGGGACGGGAGGCGAGGGGAGGTCTGCAAACAAACAAAAAGAGTCATACAATTCTGTGCAGCCAGGTCTAGCCACAGTGCAGAATCTACTGGCTGGTGGAGTAGCGATTCCAACATGGGTTTGGTGACTTACATACAATTTAGCAATTGAGTTTGTTTTGTACGGAGGCCAATAGTTAATGAGACATGAGAAATGGTATGTAGACATTTTCAGGACTCTTAGTATGTATTTATTTTAAGATTCTGAATTCCTATATGCTTATGTATGGGCACTTTATAAGTTGAATTTAGGGTAAATATACTTTGTCAGTTTTGTAAGAGCTTGCTGTGTCTAAATTTCTGATTTTATACTGAGTGGAAGGTTCTGGCTGCTGTTTTTTTGTTTTGTTTTGTTTTGTTTTGTTTTTTTAAAAATAAAACAATCTAAAAATCCCCCTCCCAAAAATGGGGGAGAAAATGTCTAAAATTCGTTGTGGCGTTGACTACACAATGCTCTAATCTGTTTAACTCACTTAAATGTTAGGTATGTGAATTATGTCAATAAAACAAAAAAAAATTTAAAGAAGTCAAAATGACTTATTCTCATGAGTTTTGATCATGTTATCAGAAAAGACCTGTTCCTAGAGCAGGTAACCATGCCAGGTAGAGTAGAGGGACAGTGAAAACGAGAAAGACCCTCTATGAGATGAACTGAAGGTGACCGTGACAGTAGACTGAAATCGTGACGGTGGCATGAGACAGGTCAGAGTTTCCTGCCCTTGTATCTATGGTAGCTATGAATCAAGGTTCGACTCAAAGACACCTAAGAACAAGACCTTTTCATATGTTTAACAATATGCACTGTACAGGTATGTCTACTACTAAACGTCACCCCCACTGTTCTAGAATATCGGTAATATCTTTGACCGAGTGTGATACACCAAGAGAGCTTGGTGCAGTGTCGCCAGTCTTCCATTCTCACTGTCTCATTCTGGACCTCCCCGGATTGGCTTCTTTAACTCGCGGTGAGTGAATGTTCTCCTTCAATAGCCAGTCTTTTTCGTGGCTCAGTATTAATACTTCACCACAAGGGTTCTCAAGCTCCATAGCCAAACACCTCGGAGCTATATTGTGGACACAGATAGACTTCAGTGTCAGTATTGACCCCGGGTGGCTGTGTCGCCTTTTCTTTCCTTTTGTGGGCACATCCTTCAGCGTGGCCACTGCGAGGGACGCTTCAGAAATGCCTTCAAGAAGAAGGCACAGTACGCCAGTGATGCCTGTCTGCAGCAGAAAGGGCAGACTTTGGAGAGGCCTGGGCCTTTAGGAGGGCAAAGGAGCTTCCACATAGTTTTCTATGTGAATATTCTGAAGAAGCACAAGCCCTTGATTCCAACTCTACCTTACAAGTCTTGTTAGACTAGAGGACGTACACTGGTACAGATAGGAACTGGGAACACAGGGAATCCAGGGCGGATGATCCCTTCAGGACCAGTGGTGAGAGTTGTGATACTGGAGGGTGGAGGGAAGGTGGGGTAGAAAAGAGGAACTGATTACAAGGATCTACATATAACCCCCTCCCTGGGGGACGGGCCGTAGAGAAGTGGGTGAAAAGAGACGTTGGACAGTATAAGATATGATAAAATAATAATAATTTATAAATTATCAAGGGTTGATGAGGGTAGGGAGAGCGGGGAGGGAGGGAAAAAAATGAAAAAATAAGGAGGTTATTCCAAGAGTCCAAGCGAAAAGCGAATGTTTTGAGAATGATGAGGGCAACGAATGTACAAATGTGCTTTATACAATTGACGTATGTATGGACAGTGGTGAATTGTATGAGCCTCCAATAAAATTATTTTTTTAAAGTTAAATCATAAATACAAAAAATAAAAGAAGCACAAGCATGTAGTTTATGATTATACCCCATTAATCCTGCTCCTTCCACCCACCTGCAGTACTCTTCTGACTTAAAGTTGTCATGTCTAGTTGCTCCTGAGCCATCCAAACAATGGTACTATTGCTGTCAGAATTGTCAGGGAGAATCCGACTCTTTCCTTTCCCCACTGTGGTGTTCCAATGTGTATAGACAAGAAGAAAGAACAGCCTGTTTCTATCATGATGGTGTTAGGGAACCATTGTATTAGCCCATATCAATTATGTTTCCTGCTGAACACCTGTTACTGTTGGATCGATTTCAGCGCAGAGAATCCACGCACCAGAGTGGAACTCTCCCAAAGGTTTTCCTAATCGGTCATCCTCACAGGAGCTCATGGCCCTCATTTTCTCCCATAGACTCTCTGGGTAGGTTTCCATGGCCATCTTTCTTAGTTAGCAATCCACCCCATTGAGCAACCAGTGTCCCTCTTGGGTTTTAATGCTCACAGACTCCTCTTTGAGGAGCACGGCGGTGAAGTAGATAAGCACCCAGCTACCAAGTGAAAAATCAAACTTTGAACCAGGCAGCAACTCCATAGCCACCTGTTTCTGGAAGAATTTACATCCTTGGGAACCCGGTGGGGCTTTTCTACTCCATCCTGTAGACTTGCTGAGTCTGAATCCACTCGATAACAGTGGGCACAACTCTCTAAATTACTTGGAAAAAATGAATTGATGTTTGGGCAAAATAGCCAAACCAAAGGTGTGAACGCTCCCCAAACACATAAAGCTGAGTTTGGTTCAATACACACGACACTCTGAGATAAGTCACGGACCAAGGCCAGGCAGAATGGAAATATTTTCTCCTCTCCTGCCATTTGTTATTCTGATATAAACCTAGCAAACGTTCCCATAAATGGTGTTCATCTGAAATGCCGTTAAATTTGCATCATCCGAACAATCGAATTTTCTCTTCACATTGAAAAATCCATGGTAAAGTTTGAAAATAAATTGTCGGGATTCCTGTTCAAGAAAACCTCAACCAAGAAGCATTGTCATGTGGCTGTTTACTATGTTGGTTCAGGCCTCGCTGTGGAGGCTGCTGAGAATACCGGCACCATTGACTTAATCCCTTTTCCTGAAGGTCTTTAACTGAAACTTAATTATGTTGCTTTTGTCTGCCTCCTTCCCCCTAGGTTTCTACGCTATTACAGTACCTCCTCTAAGTGCTGTGAAAAGAGCATCAGAGGGCTTTCCTACAATCATTTCATAACAAAGCAGGAGTTCCTCCTGCCAGCAAGTCCACACAACTGGTTTCAATAAATGAAACCATTTCTTTTTAAATTTATAAAGTGTAGATTAAACATTAATTAGTTATAGTGAACTTTCCACATTTTCACTTTACAGTGATCTTTTGAAAACTGGTCTCAAGCAGCACAAACAAGAATCTATAATGCGTGAACAATGGCACAGCCTTAAACCTAAGCAGGGCAAGGATGTTTGCTGCAGTCATTTAAAAATTGTTTTGCGATGATTTCATGCTGAGAAATTATTTCTATAGTCTTTAAATGGTGCAAGTTTCAAAGGCATGGGGGAGTGTGTATTTTTACAGCTAGAAAAATCTTATTAAATAGGCATGGCTTTCTGGATTTCTTTCCTTCCTCTTCTCCAAACTCATAAAATTAAAAGAGGCCAGCCCAACTGTGTAATAACCACAGGGGCTTCCACATCTTCTGGTCACTAGTGTCAATTCCTGTCATTTTTGTTGACTGTTATTGGCTTGTCTCAGGCTCCGTATCTCCAAAAATAATTGAAAATGAAAACAAACTTTTGTATATATCCTTTTTCTCCCCAGCAATGTGTCAGCCTGGGAAAATGCTCTCTTTGAAAAGAAAGCAGAGCTGACATATAATTGTTGCCTTTACCCCAGCTGTTACTGACATTACATCCTGAACCTTCCTCAGAGACACAAAACCAATTTTAATGTGACACTCTGAAAAGTCACCACTGGTACTTTACAATAGTTCAAGGTCACAGAAATCTTGCCCCAGACACATTCAGGTAAATCTCTTGAGGACTTTCCTTTCTTGGGGAAACTTATGTTTTTATTGATTTTGCAAATTGGAGATTTAAAATCCAACAAAGACAAGACTATCAAGAAAGAAAGAAAAACCTAAGTGCAAAAATCAATGCTTTTGCATTGAAATTTTAAAAAAGCAATTCCATATAAGTATTGAAGTATTTTGATGAAAAAGAAGTCAAAACTCATTTTAAATTTGTGTATAAAGAACAACAAACATAGCATGACATTTTATTAATGGGGCATTTGGTAAAAATATTATTTTTATTATTTAAATATAATTCATTTTCTTACAAAAAATATAATTTTGAGTATCCTAGTTATAGGCTAACCCAGACTCAGGGGCTTTAAAAATGGGTTTAAGCACAGCAAGGATTGTGAAGATAAAATGGGACTGAGTAGTGTTCCTTTTCTGTTGTACATAAAGTCTCCAGGAGTTCAGACCAATTTATGAGTAGTTAGCAATAATGCAGCAGTTAATTAATACAATATTTCAATCAATATAGTTTTCCATTACTGTAGTTTTATTATACCATCAGCAATGTAAAATTTAGCAATATTTTAATGAATCCTGCTTTGGGGTCTCATCAGCTGTGTGACTCGGGCTGTTTGAGTTCCCTTTCTAATCCATAATCTCGGAGATAAACTACTCTGTCTTGTCCCTTTCTAATCCATAATCTCGGAGATAAACTACTCTGTCTTGTCCCTTTCTAATCCGTAGCCTCTGAGATAAACTATCTTTTCTTACCTTTGAATCCTCTCTTTTGATTCCCTAGAGGTTCTTCACAGTCCTCTAAGGAAGTTTGCACCTTACTATTACAGGAAAGAGTCAAGGCCTCAATGGTCAAATTTGTTTTTGATCTTGCTAGCCACCCAAACTGGCCAATAATCACAATGGTTGATCTGAACTCCAATACTGCATTAGCCTCAGGCGTATAGCTGTATTCCTTGTATGCTGTCATTTAGTTATATAATTTCTAGAGACTAGGAATTGTATACTTAATCAGATGCATTAAGCAGATATAGATCAATTCCTGAATGAAATGCAACTAGGAAAAACATCTATTTGGGAAATAATGGGCTCTCTCCGTGCTCTTTGTCTAGTCATCTTTCAATAGTATTCTCA
This sequence comes from Tenrec ecaudatus, assembly GCF_050624435.1. Taxonomy (NCBI): domain Eukaryota; kingdom Metazoa; phylum Chordata; class Mammalia; order Afrosoricida; family Tenrecidae; genus Tenrec; species Tenrec ecaudatus. The sequence goes on from NC_134540.1 coordinate 99,952,339, forward strand.
TTATTTGAGAGCAATAGTGCAAGAAGCAACTCACTTGATTTCTAAAATGTATGACTCATGTTCACATTATTGCTGTCCTAGAGACAGTCATTTTTTGTACTTCAAGTTATTTTGCTTTGTCCTAAATTTATATGTGTGTAAATGTAAATAGATAATTCTCTAAATCAGTGGTTCTCAACCTTCCTAATGCCGCGACCCTTAAATACATGTTGTGGTGACACCCGCCCCCCCCTCCCAACCATAAAATTATTTTTGTTTCTACTGTCATTTTGTTGTTGTGAAGAATCGGGTGATGCCTTTGAAAGGGTCGTTTGACTCCCAAGGGGGTTGCGACCCACAGGTTGAGAACCGCTGATCTAAATGAATGTGATGTCTTAATGATGGGCATGCTTATGCATTCATGCCTGGACTACCTCCAGTTCTTATCATTTTCTATTATTTGACATATTGACTCTTCCATTTCCCTACTCCTTTTGTAAAACACACTCATCCACTAGATTGTGACAGCACACTGACCCATGATTTCTTGTGTTCTAAACTCCTTTCACTCCAGTTATTGTGGAGGATGACAAAACCATGTGTGTTAGAGTATATGTGTGTTCTATAGTGTTTTCAGTGCCTCTATTTTAAGAATTACATCATCAGACCTTTATTCTAAGGTACCTCTATGTGGGGCTAGAATTTCCAACCTTTCCATTAGCAGGCAAGAGTGTTAATTTTTCTCCTACCAAGATATGTAACCACATGTTTTGTTTCTTTATTTTATAAGAAACTTTTCTGCAAACATCATTTAAAACTCGTTAATCCTCCTGGTATTTTTCTTAAGAACACTTATCATGCTTCACAGGGTTTTTGAGTGACTTCATAGCCTATACATTTCAATTGTTCCACAAATTGCATACCAAAGGTAGGCCATTTCATTAACATAATATAAACACTTAAAAACATCCTCACAACCCCACCAATGAGTAACATCATGGCAAATCTAATAAATATCAATGTTGTCAAAGACTTCATTTTACTTGGAAGCACGAGCAATGCCCATTGGAGCAGCAGTCAAGGAAAACAACAACATACACCCCAGAAAAGTGATTGACTGCATTGGAAGATCTACAGAAAACCTTTATGAAATGCTCAAAAGTTAAGATGTCGTTTTGAAGTTTGAGGCATATGTAACCTAAATTACTTGTCTGTCAGTTTGTCATGTTGTGTGGCTTGAGTGTTGTTGCGATGCTGGAAGTTTTTCCATTGGTATATCAAATGCCAGGAGGTCCACTTAAATGGAACAAGTTCATCAGAGCTTCCAGACTCAGAACAGAAAACCAAGAAAGATGCAGCTGCCCACATCAGAGGAAGTAGCCACCTTATGCACGGCTTCGAAACACTGTCAGAGCCTGAAGGCCTAACGAAGGGAAGCAGAACATTTTCAGAGATAGCGCCAGAGGAGTGTCCCCTGGGGTTGGAGGGCACTCGAAGAATGAATGACAAGCAGTTGATTAGTCAGAGTGGAGTCAACCAGAGTTTTATGAATGGAGTGTAACCCGTGGAACTGATACCTTCAGCATATTCATTTACTGATGGGCATGACTACAGGTAAGAAGAAACAGCTCTAACATTCTGCCAGTGACCAGAACTTGGAATGTTCAAAGTTGGTATCTAGGGAAATTGGAAACCACCAAAATGAAATGGAATGCATATCCTACATAGCAGTAAGCTGAAATGTACTGGTATTGCTTGTTTTAAATCAGAAAATCATATAATTTACTGGGAATTTAAAAAAAATCAAAAGAAATGGGACATTGAAAAATCAATCATGAAGTGCAATGATCTCTGTTATAGGATTATAGCTATCTGCCGACAAAAATTCCAAACAATACATTTGTTATTTGAATTTATGCATTAAGCAAAAGAAAATTATGAGATTAAAGAATTCTACCAACCACTTCAGTTAGAAATTGATTAACCATTCAATTAAGAGGCATTGATAGTTAGTTATTGGTAATTGGAATGCAAAATGTGGAAACAAAGAACATGAAGTATTATTGGAGAAGAAAATGAAGAACATGAAGTGATACTTACCTGGCAGGGGAGATACCATGATCACGAAGGTGGTTTTCCCAGGGCGAGGCTTATCCATTGCACTCCGGATGTGCTGACCCCTGCGATTTCCCCAAATGTGGGAAACTCGACTGCATAATTTGTGGTAGTGGGGGACTGCGTTCGCGCTCTCCCCTGAAAAAAAAAAAAAAGAACATGAAGTGATTGGAAAAATATCAACTTGGTGATAGAAATAAAGCTAGAGATCGCATGACAGAATTTTTTGAGACATTTGTTCAAAACAAATACTTTTTTCAACAACAAAGAAGGCAACTCTACAAATGGTCGTCTCCACATAAAACACCCAGAAATCAACTGGACTCCATCTGTTGAAAGAGACTCTGCAGAAGCTCAATATAAGCAGCTAAAACCAAGCCAAGTGTTAACTTTGGAAAAGACCACCAATTGATCATTATGTAAGTTCAGGTTTAAGCTAAAGAAAAATAAAACAAGTTCATGATAGCCAAAGTATGAGTCTATCCCAACTGAATTTGGAGAACAGCTTAAGAACAAATTTGACACATTGAACTCTAATGACAGGAGAACTGATAAGCTGTTGGGAGGACATTAAGAACATCATTCGTGAAGAAAGCAATAGGTCATTCAGAAGACGAGAAAGTAATAACAGCTCTGAGAGGATGTCAGAAGCGACTCGGCAACTTGCTCTTAGAGTGCTATTGAAGAAATGATGAAGTCTAATGCTAAACAGAAAATATCAAAAGGAAGCTCGAAAAGACAAAGTAAACTATTAAAATAAAATGTGCAAAGATCTACAGTTAGAAAGCCAGAAAGGAAAACACTCAGCATATCTTAAAAGGAAAGAACTCAAGAAAACATTTAAATCCTGAATTGCAATATTCAGAGATTCCATGGGCAAAGCATTGACGTAAACATGCAGTAAACATCTGAAGAAGATGGAAAGAATACAGTCACTGTACCAAAAAGAACTAGTCACAATTCCACCATTTCAAGGGGTAGCATGTGAACAAGAACCAATAATACTGAAGGAAAAAGTTCAAGCTGCACTGAAAGCACTAGTCAAAATCAAGGTGCCCAGAATCAATGGAATATCAATTGAAATGTTTCAACAAGCTGACAAAGCCATGACAGTACTTACTAGTATGCCAGGAAATTTGGAAGACAGCTACTTGGCCAATTGACTGGAAGAGATCTACATTTGTGAATCTGAAGAAAGGTAACCCCTAAAAATGCTCAAATTATAGAACAGTATCATTAATATCACATGAAAGTAAAAATTTGCTGAAAATCATCCAACAATGGTTGCAGCAATATATTAACAGAGAAATTCCAGAAGTTCAGGACAGATTAACAATAACAAGTAAGACAAGGGATATCATTGCTGATATCAGATTGATTTTGGCTCCAAGCAGAGAAATACCAGAAAACTATGCTTACTTGTGATTATCGAGGGAAACACAGGGTTTTTCCTGGGTGTAATAGATGTGAAAAAGGTAATGAAACAGTCAGTTAACTATAGGTGGTTTTCATATTCTTATTCTCATGTTATGAGCTGTCTTATTTTTCTTTTGTTATATTATGAAAAAATATTTGACCAAAAGTTACACACACGGTCAGTCTAACTCCCTGGTGCTCATATTTTTAATGTTTTAGCAATTGAACTTAGAAAAAAATCCAGATCAACAAACTAAGTCATATTCATATTAACTGACACGAATAGATGCAATTCCACTTATTTTTCATACCATTGAAACTAGAATCATAGCTCAGAGGAAAATGGTCATCTGAGCATCTCCACACGACACCTCCCATTTAATGATTATCATCTTTGATGTCACGAAGTAGCTCTGAATATGGCAGCAGGAACACAGCAAGCACATAGTTTGTTCAGTAACATTAGCCTTTTGTGAAAATATTTCCAAGTGTTTCTGAAAGCAAACATTTCACCACGATACCAGTGCAATTAAAAATTTTTAAGTATTTAATGGTACAATAAAGCAAAATTACTCAAAATAAAATTTCTTTATATAAGTTTATGAATATATATATCCCCAAAAATTCCCAAAGAATGCAAACATGCTACATCGAGTTGGAGCTACTCGTCACAACCCTGGAAGAGAGGAGACATGTCCTTGTGGGTTTCTGTCCTGAGTAGAAAGCCTCCTCTTTCTCAAGCAGATGAGGATTATTGAATTGTGCTTTTGGGGCAAGCCACCCAACACATAACCCACGACACCATGTGGGCTCGCTTGCACGCTCTCTAAATACACACGTGCATTTAATACTTATTTTTATGTTTATAAGATAAAATGAGTACAGAAGGGAAAGCTATCTTAATTTTTCAGAATCAGTTTGATTTACGTTATGAAAACAGTATTCTGGGTGTTCTAGGGTCACTTAAACATTCTTAGCTGAAGAGAATATTATATCTTAGTATTTATTAAAACAGACTACATGCACAATTTAGAGTATTTTAATAATATAATTTAACTGAATGCACTCTCACCTAGATAAAAAGATGTGAATACTTCAAATAATAATTGCTATAATCAATTTAAAGTGACCTTTGTATTATTATGCTATGCCAATAATATTGGAAATCTATTAGTCTAATGGGTTATGAGTTGGCCTGCTAACTGTAAGGTTGGCAGTTCTAAACCATCAACTGCTCCATGGGAAAAAGATGAGGACTTCCACTTCCATAAAGAGTCACAATTTCAGAAACCCATAGGGGCAATTCTATCCTGTCTTCTAGGGTCATTATGAGTTTACCTGAGGGCAGTGAGATTGCTTTCTGTGAGAGGATGTCCAATTGTCTACAAATAGGTTTTGGGTTTCCACTCTGGCCCCTCTTCTTCATATAGATATAATTGTGATCATCTGATACCTGATCCTGTTGAACCTTGTGATCACACAGGCTGTTGTGCTTCTTCAATGTGGGCTTGCTGCTTCCCTGTCAGATGGCTGCTTGGTTAACTTCAAGCCTGTAAGACCCTAGGAATTCTATCTTTAAATAGCTGGGCACCGTCAGCTTTCTTCACATTTGCTTATGCACCCATTTGTCTTCGGCAATCATGTCAGAAAAGTGAATATCACGAAGTGTCAAATTGTTAGAATAAAGTGTTCTTGTGTTGAGGGAAGATGTAAGTAGAGGCCCAAAGGCCATCTGTTACCTTGATACTTTAACTTATAAATATATGTATATCCTATACTCTTATCCTTTTATATTAATAGATGTGCATAAGTATATGCCTATATTTATACCTCTATATATGTTTTTTCCTCCTAGTTCTTTCCTCTGTCTCCTTTTAACATAATACATTTTATGAAAGCATAAGTCTTCTCTCTTTAATGAATATGTCTTGTATTCCATATATTTTCTTTGAATAAAGGAAGGAATCTATTATTTAAAGTTTTATTTTCTTATTTATTTACAATAATTAATTTTATTATCAATTTAAAATATGTTATGCATCCTTAGCTTTTATATTTACACTGCCTATACCACTTTTTTCCATTGTGCTCCGGGCTCCCCAGCATGGCTGGATACCTAACACACTGGTATGATTCACAGGAAGGGCCTGTCTTGAGTTCAGAGTGGATACTACCCAACCCACTCCCACACTTGCCTGAGTTCCTAGTGGCAAACCCCACTGCTCACCACAGCTCTCCACTCCCCAACATTCCCCAACCCACCATCCCAGTCCCACAATCACCTTGCCATTCCCCTGCATATAGCCTTTGAATCCTAGCTACATGACTCCCTGACTGGTCGGGAATTTTGTCATACTGTGGTAACTGGTGCTTTGCTGTGGTGCTAAAAGACATGTCACCGGTATTTCAAATGTCAGCAGGTTAACCAAAGTGAACAGATTTCTATTAGAGCTTCCAAACGAACAACTGTGAAGAAGGAAAAGTCTTTCCATTTCAAAGAAACTCTATTTGATAGCATTGAAACTTTGCCAAGTACGGAAAACCAAATGAACAGAAGCTGAATATTATCAGACTTACTTTCAGAAGAGGAGCCTCTCCTAGGGGGTTGATGGGGCACTCAAAATGTGACTAAGGAAGAATTGTCATCTCAAAGTAGAGTGGACCATACTCTGGGACCGTTGTTTGTTGTTTGAAGATGACACAAAATGAAAAGAATCACCTGAAAACATCAATTAATAATTGGAACCTTGAATGCATGAAATATGAATCTAGGAATACCGGAAGTCTTTTAAAATGATATGAAACACATAGAGATTGATATTATAGGCATTAGTGAGCTGAAATAGACCAGCATTGGCCATTCTGAATCAGAAAGTCCTATGGCTTACTATACCAGGATTGATGCAATCAAGGGGGATGACATGGGCATTTAAAGAGCTATCTTAAAGTGCAATGTTGTCTGTGATAGGAAAATGTCTCTCCACATACCAGGAAATCCAACCATTACAACTCTCGTTCTAATTATGTACCACGCACTAAAGCTAGTGATGAAGACATGGAAGAATACTACCAATGTCTTAAGTCAGAAACTGATCAAACTTGTAATCAAGATGCATTCAAAATTATGGATGATAGAAATGCAAAAGTTGGAAACAAAGAAGATGGAACAGCTGGTGGAAAATGTGGCCTTAGTGATAGAAAGGAAGATGGAGATCACATGTTAGAATTTTCAAGAACAAGGATTTGTTCATAGCCAATATTTTTTAACAATGTAAGCGATGACTAAATGCATAGATTTCTCCAGAAGGAAGACACAGAAATTGAATGGACCACATCTGTAGGAAGAAATTATGGGAAAACTCAATATCAGCAGCTGATTCAATAACAATCAGGCCTGGCCTCACTGTCAAACAGACCATCAATTGCTCATTTGTAAAGTCAGATTGAAATGGAAGGATATACATACAAGTCCAAGAGAGCCCAAATAAAACTGGGAATCTGTTTCGCCCAATTATGAAAGCAACCACTGAGAATTTACTTAGAACCAGAGGGGTAAAAAGAATATTGAATTTTGAAGGTTTAGTTAATGTTTGGTACTTGTCTGCTTGTGAGAAAGGAGAAAAATATGCTAGTAAAAAGGAATCTCATGCCTATAACTTGCTTCTAGTTCTGCATCTACAATAAATTTTGGAATCCATGACTTATTTTCAAGCCTTTTCAGATCATAAGCCTGAAGCTCTTGAAACAATTTTTAAATCGATCAGCATTGCTTTGAGAACTGGGGCTACTATGAACTTATATTTGTGGTTCATCAAGAGTAAAAAATAATTGAGAAAACTAAAAGTAAGAAAAATGTGGAGGGCAACAATAGAGTCTGTGGGAACTATGAACCCCGGGGCACTGTACTGTGACTGCATTAATATTGGAGGGCTAATCCAAGGATGAATATTTAGAATAATGACCAAGGTGACAAGACTGGATGCATGATAACCAGAAACATGCAGCAGTAGAAATTAGTTTGGTTGCGAAAAGTAATGAAATAAAAATAAGTAAAAAAAAGTAAGTGATAGTTTTGTGTTGTAAATGCAGTGATGTAATTTAAGAGACTGCATTAACAAAGATAGAGCATTTTAGAGCCCATTTGAATACACAAAAACAGAGAATGGAAATATAGAAAAATATATTCTCTAAAAATGTAGAAAAAATGCTTGAAGAAGAACTTTATAAATTGGCATCATTGAGGGGATTGGAAGAGTGGAAATAGCAAGCAATGACAGAGAAGTTATGTTCTGAAAGGTGGAAGGACACCTGGGTGAAATAGAATGAAGGAGAGAATTTCACTGCAATAAGTGATATCAGAGGCCATCATCCCTGACCACCTCTGGATTCCCCATAGTGAAAGGACAGAGCTAAATCATGGCTTCACATTTCATCTCGCTTTATCTTCTCTTGACCCCAACCTTTCTTCCCGTGTCACCCTACTTTTATACTGAGATCAAAAATGCATTACAGTGGCATTGCATTACATCACAGAAAATACTCACTATATATGTGTGTGTATATATTGGAATAATGACTAGGCCACCACAAGTCAGGATAAGTAATAGTAAGGATACCATCATTGGTTCACAATAAGATCTCTCTAGTGTAACCAAGTCCCTGGGCCGTAGACTGATCCATGTAGTCCTTGACGTCTGCCTCTTTGGACAAGGAAGGCCACCAGTTTCCTGTCTCAAAGTTCCATAATCTCAGAGCGTTTCGTTCTTGCTCCCTCACATAGTCTCCATGCTCCCGTGCTCTGATCTTGGCTGCCTCATCTCAAACAGACAACTGGAGCGTGCTGTTTTGATGGCCTTGCATTTTCTCTCTTTGTCATGACTCTTATCCACAGAGGAATGGCTTTGATGGAGGGGTGGCTTTGTCTTTTAGCAGACCATACCCTTAAGGACACAAAGGGTGGTGACTAAAGCCACGCGTTTTAGTAAAATCGAGTGTAACTTTACACTCCGCCTTAATCCTGCAGCAGAGAAAGTCCGCCAACATGGGATTATAGGCACAGACACTGAGTCCAGAATTATATCATATAAGGAATCAATGACTGTTACGCTTGCTGTTACATGCTTTTGAGTCAGTTTGGATTCATAGTGACTTTATATAACAGAAGAAAATATGGCCCTGTCCTGTGTCATCCTGACAATAATTCTTAGATTTGAGCCCATCAATGAAGCCACTGTGGCGATCTATCTTCTTGAATATCTTCTTATTTTTCACTGCCCCACTCCTTTATCAAGCACGATGTCCTTTTCCAAGGAATAGTCTCTCCTGAGAACATGACCAATGTACTTGAGATGAAGCCTCGCTATGCTTACCTCAAAGTAGCGTTCTGGTTGCACTTCTTCCAAGACAGATCTGTTTGTCCTTTGGGCAGTTCATGATACATGCAATAATCTTCCAAAGGACCATAACTCAAATGGACCAATTCTCCTTCAGTCTTCCTTATTCAATGTCTAACTTTCACATGCATATGAAGCAATGGAAAATCTCATGACTTGGATCGGGCGCAACTTATTCTTCAAGGTTAAATCCTTGCTAATCAAATTTTTTAAGAGATCTGGTGCAGCAGGTTTACCCAATGCAAGACACCCTTTGATCTCTTGAGCATTGATTGTGGATCTAAGTAAGCAAAACCTTGATAATTTCAATCTCTTCTCCATTTAACATGATGTTGTCTATTAGTCCAGTTGTGAGGACTTAGGCTTTCTATATATTGAATTTTAATCTACACTGAAGACTACAATCCTTGATCTTCACCATCAAATGCTTCAAATCCTCCTCACTTTCAGCAAGCAAGGTTATGTAATTTTCATATTACATTGGTGTGTTATTAATAAGCCTTCCTCCAATCCTGATGCCATCATCTTCTTCATATAATCCAACTTCTCTGATTATTTGCTCATCATCAATATTGAACAAATGTGGTGAAATGCTGCGACCCTGATCCATAACTATCTTGATTTTCAGCCACGCAGTATTCCTTTGTTCTGTTCAAAAGACTTCTTTCTTTGCCCTCGTCCAGGATAGGCGTAGCACAATGAAGAGTTCTATAAGTCCCATTTTCCTCAAAACTATCCACAGTTTGTTATACAGCTGAATGGGATGCATAGTCAACAAAACCTAACTGGATATATTTCTGGTATTCTCTGCATTCAGCAAAAATCTATCTGCTGTCAGCAATGATACTTCTTGTTCAATGTCCTCTTCGGAATCTGGCTGCAATCTGTGGCAGCTCCCTGTCCATACACCTCTGAAACCATCATAAATGGTCTTCAGCAAAATGTTACTTGAATGTGATATTGATGATGCTGTTTTATAATTTGAGCATTCTGTTGGTTCACCTTTGTTTGAAATGGTGAAGATACTAATCTCATCCAGCAGACTGCCCAGGTCTTCCAAATTTCTTGGCATTGACTGCTGTGTGTTTCCAGGGTTTCATCAGCTTTTTGAATCTTTCTAATTGGTAGTCTGTCAATCCCTGGAGCCTTCATTTTGCTAATGCTATCAGTGCAGCCTGGACTTCTTCCTTCAGAATCATTAGTTCTTTATTGTATAATATCTATTGAAGTTTTGTGGTACACTGATTCTATGCATTCCTTTCAGCTTCTTTTTTTTGGAAATTCCTATATTGTTCATATTTTGCCATATTAGGGTTGCAAAACAGAAAGAAACACATCTCAGGCCAGTTCCCTCATCACAATTGCTTCTATGCGTGAAACCATTTTTACAACCATTGTGTCAATCCATCTCCTTGAGGGATTTCGTCTTTTTCACTGCCCCTCTACTGTACCAAACGTGATGTCCTTCTCCAGAGACAGGTCTCTACTGACAAAATGTCTAAAAAATATAATATGGAGTCTCTCCATCCTGGTCTCTAAGGAGTACACTGGCCATACTTTTTCCAAGACAGACTTGTTTGTACTTTTGACAGTGCATGATACTTTTAATATTCTCCATCAGCACAACAATTCAAATGTATCAGCTATGTGTACAGAATCTTTCAATATTATGACATAAGGCTTAAATTTTTCTCTTTAATTCTTTCAGCTTGACATATGAGTTTGTCCTTCCTTTTTGGTTTTATAACACCAAATATTTTCACATGTCATTATAATACTTTACTCTGATTTCTCAAGCAGCCCTTTGAAATGTTCCTTTTAGCTCTTTTACGTCATTTCTTTCATTTCCTGTAGCTATTCTACAGTCGAGAGCAAGTTTCAGAGCTTCTTCTGACATCCATTGTATTTTTTCATCCTTTCCTGTCTTGCTTTCTTCATGTATGATGTTGTCCTACAAGGCAACAGGCCTTCTTCTGTCAGTAGTGTTCAATGTCAAACCTATTCTTGAGATATTTTCAAAATTCAGGTGGGATATACTCAAGGTTGTATTTTGGTTTTCTTGCACTTGTTTTATTTACTTTCTTCAACTTGAACCTGAATTTTCCTATGAGCAGTTGATCATCTGATTGACAGTCAGACCCTGGCCTCATTTTAGCTGTGGGTATTGAGCTTTTCCGCTATCTTTTTGCACAGATGTAGTAAACTTGACGCCTGTGTATTCCACCTGGAGAAGTCCACTTGTATAGTCATTATTTATGTTGCTGAAAAATGATATTTGTGATGAATTAGTTAGTCTTGGAAAACTCTATTACATGATCCTAAGCTTGGTTTATATCAATAAGCAAGGTCAAATTTTCCAACTATTTCTTTGTTTCCAAAATTTGCACTTCAGTCACGTATAGTTAGTGATGCATTTTGATTTCCTCTTTGATCAAGTTCATATTGAAGAAGTTGACAGAATTCTCCAACACTAGTTTCGTGGTAAGGAGCCCTGATGGTGTTGTGACAATCCCACAGGTTGTCCTGGTGGCGTTACGGTTGTGCATGGGCTGCTAACCTCAAGGACTGCTACCTCATAAAGAGTGACAGCCTTGGAAATACACAGGGGCAATTCTGCCCTGTCCTATAAGATAACTATGAGTCAATATTGACTGGTGGGCAATGAGGTGTTGTTTTGTCTTTTTCACTTTAGTGGTTCGTGCATGAATTTGCACAATAGTTGTATTGACCTGATTTTCTGGTTTGCATGTAGATATTATTCTGTCACAGACAGAATTGACCTTCAAGATGGATCTTGAATGTTGTTTTTGAAGATGTACGGACACCGATCCTCTTGAATAGTCATTCTCGGCATAATAATAATCAGCTTTTCTGATTCAAAATGACTAATCTTAGTAAATTTTAACTTAGCATAGAATATTGATCTTTATGTGATCCATTTGATGTTTCTTGACTTTAAATTATTCTAGATTCATATTTTGTACATTCCAAGTTCCAGTTATCAATAGATGTTTTCAGCTGCTTCTTCTCATTTTGAGTCATGCTCCATCAGCAAATGAATGTCCCCAAAGCTTAACGCTATCCATGTCTTTATAGTGGGCTATACTATAGGAAGGCCATTCTTCTTCAGTAATATTTTGAGTGGCTTCCAACCTGAGTAGCTCATCTTTCAGCACTATATCTGAGAGTGTTCCACCACCAATCCTGAGGGTAGGGTTCTAGCAGTTGAAAATGACCCACTGCAATTCAAAAGGTTATCAGAGGCTAATCCCTCTGAATTGGACGCATCTATTCCTTCTTTATAGTCTGTTCTCAGTCTGGAAGATCTGCTGGAACCTGTTCCTCTCGGGTGAACCTGCTTGTATTTAAAATTCCAGTGACAGCTTCTAGCACTGTCTGACGAACTGACAGACAAGTGGTAGATCACATGATGTATATGCATCATCATTCAAGGTCTCTTCTGATACACTGCCTAAGGGAAAAGGTCATAAATATAGGCTAAGTTAAAATGGAATTCTTACTTACATTGCATGAGTTGTTAAAAATGTAGCCACATTTTAATTGTCATTTTGTCTCTAGTATGATATATTTGGAATCTGAAGGTAAATTTATAGTTGCCTATTATTTTTTTATAAATGGAATCTTCATTTATTTATTGTGTAATTTCCTGTATCTGCATTTTTACATGGCTTATTATGGAAATTCTTCCTAATAACAGACTTTTGTTGAAAACATCTATGCTACTCTACTCCAAGTTAGACTTAGAGGTGATATTTAGGGATTTACTTTCAATATTGTGATTTATGTATTATTCTTTTGCTTCTATCATCCCCTCACATATTGCAGCACATTTTAAGGTAACTTTCTAAGAATAGTGACTGGAGGAAAATTTTTTGACTTTCAAAAATATTGAAAATATATTATGCCTTTACTGTTGATTAATAATTTATTTGAATGACATAGAAATTTAGATAGGAGATACTTTTCTCATAACTTAGAATGGAAATATACTTTCCTCCAACTTAATCAAAATGTATTTATACAGAAAATCATAGTGATGATGAAAAAATACTTGCAATAAAACCAGAAATGTAGTTCAGAAGAACCTAAGTGTTTCAATTGAAGATTTTTGTTTATTTCCCCACAATACATGGATTAGTTGTTTCTTCATCTTCTCGGAATGTTGGTCTACATCTTCTTGATAACTGAGTAGTAGATGACATATTTTTGTTTTATATTATTTGGCATTGTAAATTGACATAGGCTTAACAATACATGGTCACTAATTAAATCCACTTATTAGAATAATGTATATCCTTGTATAACATACATATGACTGGTTCTGCATGAACTAAAATATTCTGTGAAAAAAGTAATGTGAAAACATTGTTTAATTTAACTTTATTTTACTTGAGGTCACTTTTTTAAAGCATGGAACAAAATATTGTGATATATCTGAAATTAGTTTTACTCAACTGTCATAGTTCTGAGCAGATATAAATATAAAGGGGCTTCAGCTGGTTCATGGAAAAAATGTATCATATTTTAATTCTACTTTTCCATGAATTTTCTGAAGCAAGACAAACTGTTATTACTTAGCAACCAGATATTGCTAATGGTGTATCTGGTATAACTAAGGGGAAATTTTGAATGGGACATAGCACCAGAAAAATGCTCATGCAAGTCCCCAGATAATGTGGATACACCCATCTCAATAAGAAGCGGGTTTTCATACCAGAAACATTGACAAGATACCAAAGGGAAGAAACCAAGAGCAAAAGCTTGGGGATTTGTTGAAAAAGTAATTTATTTTTGGATTCATGCCATCTTTGAAAATCTTTCCCAAGGCAATAAACATTAGAGACTTTTATTATCATTTTCCCAGTCTTGGGCTTCTCAGGGAATCTGATAGCTGGTTTCACTGTAGCCCGGGGCTGCTTTTATGACTTCCTTCAGGAAAAGTGGCCCTGATTTGCAATAAAAATCACAAGGTTAATCTGGCACTTGGCATTTCTTTTCCCTAAAGAGTCTTATTCTTGCACCAAATTATATATATTTTCATTCTCTACCATACTCATTAATATTTATTTAATTAACATCTTACAAACGATTGCTTATTCTGTCCCATATTTTCTTCAATAGACTCAGGGCTTTTATGTCTGGGGCATTATCTCCTATAACTCCTCTGGTAGTTTAGTCAGAGTAAGCTCATTTTCCATCTCATTAATATCCATTTTTAATGAGATCTATAGCAAATTGTTCACATAGTCAAAGTTGTCTTAACCCAATCTACACAATGTTGCTTGTAGCAGTACGACAGCTTCTGGACAAAGGCTATTATTACAATAAGAGTCTTACTATTCTTAGCAGAACATTACAAAGAAAGGAAAAACAAAATCTATAAATGCTGCTTTATGCTCTAAAATATCTCATTTCCTAAGTATAAATTGGTAATCTTAGAAAAGTTAATATATGTGTAAAGAATAAAATATGGTTTGTTTTAGAAATAGAACATTTATTTTTATGTATTTTACTTTCATAATTTTTATGCCTTAGAAAGATAATAAAAGATGTAAATGTAAGTCAGATAAGAACTGAAATACCCTCTTTCTAATGGAAAGAAAATTAAAGAGTGAAAAATATAACTGTTTATCATTCATTCTTGACAAATACAAACTTCATCTATGTTATGCGTTTTGATCAAAGGAAGATTAACCAAGTCACAACCACTCTAAATGTTGTTGCTGGAGACAGGTTTGAAACAGTAGACCAAAGACTTGCAAAAATCGGAAGACTTGTGAGAGGAAAGGCCAGGTTACTGCTTTCTGGAAGTTAGAAATTTCAGGAATTCCAGGAAGATGCATCTGATGGCCCCAGCTGCCTGAAGCATCAAAGTGGTTCAAGAGAAACTTCGAAACGCAAAAAACTACCATAGATGATATGAGATAGCTGATCAGCATTGTTCATTAATCTCTTTTCTATAACATTATTTAAAATCCAAGCGATCTTAAAGGATGGAGCATTCTGACTTTTCACTGTCAAGGATGAAAAGGCCGGTGCCAAGGGCATGACAATGATACTACAGCAGACAATCCTGCAGAAGGTCATCACAATGAGACATTGATGGTTGCTCTGCATTTGTAATTATTCTAATTTTAAATTATATTTTATTTTAAAGATAAGAAAATTGTAGTTCATAAAATTTTAGTGGCATTTTATGACTTGAAAATAGTATTTGCTATGGCATGTGTATAATATGTGATCATATATAATGCATTATGCATATGCATGTGTATGTACATGTGTTTGCATATGTGTGTAAACATATGTATGTGTGTGTGTGTTCACATATCAAGAAAGAGACTGAGATTGGGAGAGGGAGAAATGTGAAGATCAAGAGTCCCTGGTTGGTACTCATAAGCGAAATGTTGATATTTCAAACTGACCCAGGAGCCCCCAGATGAAATTTCTAGTGATCCAATTCCACAAAACTAGAGCCAAGAAAACACTATGGGACAATCCTTTTCTGTAACACGTGGAATCACTATACATAAAAGACAACGTGTCTAATTCTTAGAGAGCAGAAAATCAGCACAGACAGCATGGATTTGGAGAAAAAAAGCAGAGTCGCACATTTGGAAGGTTATAGAAAATCTTTGTTTAGAGTTTGCTATATTCTATACATTATTTAAGTGTTTATAGAATTAGTTCATTTAAGTTCCTCATCAAGTTAGCCCTGACCCATAGCAACCTTATACTCAACAGAATGAAACATTGACTGTGCTTCCAGCAGCCTCATAATTATTCCTATGCTTGAGCCCATTCTTACAGTCATTGTATCAATCCATCTCCTTGAGAGCCTTCCTCTTTTTTGCTGCCCCGCTACTTTACCAAACATGACGTCCTTCTTCAGTGGCTGGTCTCTCCTGACAGCACACCCAAACTATGCAAGATGAAGTCTCGCCAGCATGACCTGTAAGGAGCACTCTGTCGTACTTCTTCCAAGAGGGAGGTCTGTCTATTTAGCAATCCATGATGCTTTCTCCTCTGAAACCACACCTTAAATGCATCAATTCTTCTTCGATCTGCTTTATCTGATGTCTACCTTTCACATGCACACAAGGTCATTTAAACTACCAGGGCTTGGGTCAGGTGTGCAACTTTGTCCTCACAGAAACACCCTTGCTTTCAATACTCTAAAGAGGTTTTCTGGGGCAGGTTTACATCATTTCACTTGTCTTTTGATCTCAGGACAACTTCTTCCATGAACATGGGTTGTGGACAGAAACAAGACAAAATCCTTAACCTTTGCAACCTTTTCTCCATCTGTCAGGATGCCGCCTGTTTGTTCAGTTGTGACGATTTGGGTCTTCTTTACATTGAGTTGTAATACATACTGAAGGCTTCAGTCCTTGATCTTTATCAGCATTTTACATTTAAAGGTAAAAAACAGGGTACAAAAATGTTACATGCTGAAGTTCACATGAATAAGTAGGAAAGCCAGATATTGAAGCCACACAGCGTGCTTCAATTGCCTCTAATATTAACTGGTATGTTTTGCTCACTTCTGAATGGATTTGGTTTGTGTTTCAAGATTAATAAAGGGTGACCACTGAGTTTTAAGCAGTGACATAGCGCAGTGTGCTTTTACTTTTCCAAGTATACTTGTGGCTTCCATGCAGCAAACGAGTACAGTGACGCCAGCAAGAATGAAATGGACAAAGGATGGCCATGATTGCAAATTGGGTCAAAAACTAGGGTGGCTAGAATAGAGGTTTGCAACAGAAAATAGAGATAAATAGTAAGTTGGTTTAACAATTAATTGGATAACGAGGACAGTTATTGAGATAGGAAACACTACACGAAAGAAGGCAAAAGCATCACATTTAATTATAAAATTTCTTTGTGATACTCCATCAAAGAAGCTATTGTGCAAGTATCTCAGAAAACATAACAGAATCGTTATGTTTGGTAGCATTAAAAGCTACATATATGGATGACAACCTGGATGAAAAATGTAGAATAAGAATTAAAATAAACAAAAACGCAAAATGAAAGTCAAAACTTTCTTAGAAAATCCAGCCTTTGTCAGATAGTATAGGATGTATCTGATAGAAGAATGGTCGTGTTTGCTTTTCCTCTTGTAAAATTTCCTACTCACTGCCTGATTTTTAATCTAGTAATATATAGGGTGCTCTTGGACTATTGCTGTACTTATAAATCAGTCTCAGGGAACAATGGTCATGGTTGATCAATGTTCCTTAGAAGTTAAATGAAACATTTAAGCAGCTAGTGAATAACATCTCCCTAGAATACCTCTAAAGCCTATTCTCCCATAACCTTGACTTTATACTTCTATGGAAGTACATTCTCAAAAACAGAAAGGAAAAACTAAGAGTCACAACCAAAGGATTATTAAATCAAAGGAAGATCTCTAGCTAGCTGATGTGTTTGTATCTACTTTGTTGTGGAAAGGCTGTGTTTTCAGTCCTTAATCTTAGTCTGCTAGGATGACAGCTTTGAAATTGCTTCAGAAAAGTTCCCAGAAAAAGATAAATCAGTATATCATCTGCATAAAAAAGACAATGCATCATCATAGAAAGTAAGGTAACCAAGTGAGGCATATAACTGTGGGAAAACTCTGCAGAAGTAGCTTAATAATATGACTAGAGAATTTATGAAATTCAACAGAAGAAATTTATGAAATTCAACAAAATTTGGCAACCTTTAAGAAAAAAAATCACCTTAGACTCAATGCACAAATAAACACTTATTTAATCTTGTGTTTCAAGAATCCCTGAGTATTTAAAGACACTGATTGTGAAATTGCAGCTGAGGAAAAAGCAAAATCTTAGACCTACAGTGAAAAGGTCAACATAATTTCTGCAAAATTAATTTCTTTAGGAAGGATTATTGCAGGTCGAGTTTCAATGAGATGAAAGTTAAAGAGCCCAAAAATGTCTGACTTTTCCAAAATGCGATGCCACCCTATTATCTCTGATACTATCCAATACTGCTTATAGTGGATAATATACAGCTTTTACTGCTTATAGTCCAGAATTCCACAATTCGGTGAAATTTCTCACAGAATTCATTGGCCATCAAGGAAATAGGTCACGTGTTTCTTGAGACTGGCACATCCCAAATCTGAAGTTAAAATTATGTCTGGAGGATTCTCGTCATTCAGATCAAAGCAATCACTTGACTCACAAGGCTGGTCAAGCTGATGAATCAGGTGAAGCAATTGGACGGCAGCTCAAATTCCAAGACCTAGAGTTCAGGTACAGGCTGGCCAGTGGCCAGATGCAAGCTTCAGAGAAACAAAAGAAACCCTATTCAATGTGATGAAGCACGGCTCAAATAACAGATCCAAGGAAGGTTGAGACGAGGACATGAAACAAGGGATATCATGGCTGACGTTAGATGGACCTTGGATGAATGCAGATAATACCAGAAAAGTGTTTACTTGTATTTTATTGACTATTAAAAGACATTCAATTGTATGCATCATAACAAACGATGGATAACCTGGAGAAGAATGGGAATTCCACACCTAATTGTGTTCATGTGGAACATGGACATGGATCCAGAGGTAGTTGTGCAAGCAGAACAAGGTCATGGTTTAAAATGAGGAAAACTGTGTGGGATGGCTGTATCCTCTCACCATAGTTATTTGATCTGTATTTTGAGCAAATCATCAGAGAAGATGGACTACCTGAAGAAGGCAACAGCTTTGGAAGAAGGCTTAACAATCTGAGATAGGTAGAGGAAGTATCTGCTTGCTTAAAGTGAGGAGGACTTGAAGCACTTGCTGATGTTGATCAAGGATTGCAGCCTTCAATATAGATTACAACTAAAAGTAAAGAAAATAAAAATTCTCACAACTAGACTAACAGGTAACATCATAATAAACTACTGAGCAAAAAAGATGGAAGTTGTCAAGGATTTCATCTTGCTTGAATCAACAATCAATGTTCATGGAAGCAGCAGTCAAATTATCAAAAGATATAGTCCATTGGGTCAACCTGATGCACAAAATCTCTTTAAATAGTTGAAAAGCAGGCTGATACTTTGAGGATGTGTCTGACACACACCATGATATTTTCACTTACTTGATATGTGTGTTAGTTAGACAATTTTACATCAACTTGATGTATGAAGTTGTATCCAACTTGTCATTTGGGTCACAGATTGATGATGGTACCTCTTTGTGGGAGTGGTCTTCTTATAAGGAAGGCCCTGGGAACCTCCCTCTCTCACTCTTCTACTACTGACAAACCCCACCATGCTCCCACCAACCTTGGAGTTACATGACTCTGCATACACCGGCCTGGGCCTATGATCTTCCTGAATTTTCCACCATTGCATGTGACTTCATGACTCAGAGAGAAATTTATGGACTAAGATAAAATTATGGACTTAAGTTGGTCTGGGCTGGAATGGTTTCTGGATATATAATTACACCTTGCTACAAAGCTCTTTCTTCTACATATATGAGTGTCACCAAACACTGGGAGTCTGCATTGACTGGAAAGCAGTACATTTTGTTTTGTGCTGTTCACATTTATATTTGTGCTGTCTTAATTGGTGTTTTGTATTTTATTTCTCTGAGATCTAATATCTATTGCAATGGCCACATAGGATGCGTGATTGAAGAGTGTATTAAGGGAGATAGCAAGTTGTAATGTCATTGAGAAATACTAGGGTTGAGTTGCTTATCAAGATATGTTACAAAGTTCTTTCAAGTCAGCTAATAAACTTCAGCTGTAAACTTCAATTGTGAGGCATTCAGCTCAAGATCTGTGGGTGAGTAAACGCAACTCCCTGATTTAAGTGCCCAGAGGCACCCACTCTAGTAAGTCTCAGCCCAAGGCCATTCAGCTTCACTTCCAAGTGAGCAAGCCCGACTTCCCCAGTTAAGTGCCCAGAGACTCACCAACACAAGCCAGCCTCCTGCACCACATCACACATTTTCCCTTGCTCCGTGACTTGGAAATCCATGGCTCTGTTCATGCTCTGATTCCTGGTTCTGCTGCTGCTCCTCTAATGGTACACCTGCCTTCTGGATCCACGGGACTCATGGTGCCAGAATCATGGGTCCAGAGGATGCATCTACACCTGGTTCTTGCTGGTGTTGTGATTCCTCATCCTGCTTCTCGGAGGGCTCGTTTTACACACAGCAGGATGGCACTCCAGAGAATCCTGTTCAAAATTACTGTCCCATCCTATCAGTATCTTCCCCCACCTTTTTACTCAACCCACACAAGAAAAAGTTGTTTGGCAGTTAGAGACTTTGGCTAAAAGAGCCTGGTTAAATAATTGACTGCCCCTGACATCTTGTCTTGCTGATAAAGGACACTGTAGAGGTTCCAATATATGCTGAACCTGAAAGAGGTGGCAGGAGATAACCTGATGGAGACCAGAGGTGACTGACTATAAATGTTCTCAATTTTCTTAAGCAAAAAATGAATTCAAAAGGCCAAACTTCTGTTCAGTACACTCTCTCTGAGAGATGAATTAACATTGAAACTACTACTTTCATCTTATTTCAATTAATTTTTCAAGAAGTATTACATACATTCTATCAAAACTAAAGATTTATTTGGGTTCGGTCACAAGGCAACAATAGTTAGAACATGTAACTGCGAAGCAAAAACAAAACAAGAGTGCTTCTGGGTAAAAATGTGAGCAACAAAGTAAAATAGGTTTTAAAACCATGTTTTCAACTGTAAAAGAAATTGAATTAGCCTTAATGCTATCACCAAATACCGCTAACATAGAATGCTAACATTTTGACAACTTATTAACATTGTCAGGGAGATGAAGTTTGAGAAAACAGCACACATTATTATTAAGAAGTTGACCATGTGTATTAATTGTGTTGCATCAAATTTATGAAAATGTGTGTTTCTACAATACGGCAGGCAGAAATTACTGGCCAATTATGAGTTACATAAAGCAACTTTATTTTATCCCATTTTCTCAGTCCTTACCCTCCCTCTTTTTTTAATAGACTGATAAGGAAGCCCAGTGGCATTATGGTTAAACCCTCCGTGGTTCACCAAAAGGAAAGACAGGTGTTTCAAACCCACCTACTAACGCTGTTGGTGAAATTCCTGGCGAACTGCTTCAGGAAAGATTAAAGTCGAGGAATCCCTCTTTGGAATTCTGCACCGTCACATGGGTTGGAAGTCATTTTATGATGCAAGTAAGTTAAGCCCCTTTCTGCACTCTCAGGAAATAAAATGTTACCCATACCCCTGATTTTTCCTGTTATCGCCCTTTCCCCACTCACCCCCTAACACCAGGAGCACTAGGGGCACAGTGGTTACGCACTTCATCTTAACTGTAGGATCTAGGTTTGAAGCCAGTCAGCTCTTCCTAGAGAGAAAGATCTGGTGATTCCAGCCTCGGAAACACTATGAGGTACTTCTATTTAGCCATATATGTTAAAATACATTGAAAATTGATTTGGCCCACCCTAATAACAGCACTGTTGTCAGCAGAGACCAGTACCTGGCAAAGGACATCATGCTGGGTCAAACAGAGGGACAGTGACTGATTGACATGGTGCCTCCAGCAATGGGCTCAAGCAAAGGAACATTGCTTCACATGGTTCAATGGCATCAGTGAGGCCTCATCAGGTGAACTCTACAGTAAGGATTTTGGCAATATTCCAAGACATTTAGCCTAAAGATGAGCTCTCTCTTGCGAAAGTTTTTGAACTGTCCAATAATCTTTTCATAGACACCATTTCTGCTTAATGGGCAGAATCAGCTTTGATTCTTGGGAGTAGAAACAATCCTGTAGTTCTCTCCTCAAAGACAGGGAGACCCGGTCACTTGGCATGAAATAAAAACAGAGTGAGATGCGAAGGGGCGACAGCAGTCAAAATTATAGGAATAGGGATGCAATGACAAGAAAGAACCTAAAATTATCCTTCTTGTTACTGGTAGCTAGATGGTAATCAAATTGACAAAAAATGACTTCATTTTTGATAGTGTTCTACTGTGGAAGCCACAGTATTATTGGACTCCAAGAGACTATGACTGGCATACAAGGACTCTTAGGGACATCAAGAGTTTATAAGCAGAACCCAGAAGGTTGTTTTCTTCAAACATAGCTTTGGGAATCCCCATGAAGAATAATTAGGCTTTAATCAAAAGCTGCTCTTCATCCTTATAGGCACCCCCTCCTCCAAACAACCAAACAGAAATTACTACCATAGAGTCAATGCTGACTCATCGCAGGCCTATAGGATAGGGAGGCACTGTGTCTTACTGTATCCTATAGGAAAGGTCAGAAACTGTGTTTCTGAGACTGTAACTGTTTATGGGAGTAGAAAGCTGTGGTAGCTACATAATCTGGTGTCAATTTGGGAATTGAGAGGATTAAGAGTGACAGGGTGGAGTCTACTCTATCAATCATTGTATAGTCATTACCAAACATCTTGACAGTGAATGGGGGGAAAGTGAGCTTCTTATCTCCTTAGTTGATAGGCCTTGGGACACAAAGTGCACCATTATGATCAAGGCATAATGTATGAGTCCAGGATTGAAACTTGGTTCAGAGATATATGGTGCTCTTTGGATGTCTCCCTGGCTAATATTAGTGCGTTCTGCACACAGAAGGGCAGTGAGCTTAATATTCTACCACTTGAAAGTTAGAAGGTGACAGGTTGAAGAAATGGCATGGGAGCTATGTCTGATTATACCTCTTGTGATTGTACACCAGTCCAGTGTTGACTCACATAAAGCAGAGGCCAGGCATGCCTCCACCAACTATTCTTCTTTATACCAACCATTCTTTCCATGACATTCTTTCTCTGATGTGTTTGATAATCCATTGATATGACCACAGACACTTCTCATGACTATAGGCTGCATTAGGGAAACAAACAGCTTACAAAATATTAAGGACAGAGTTCTTTTGTCTGAAGAGCCTCTTCTCAGCCATGCTGGCAGTATGTCGTCCTCAGAACTTCAGCCATCTGGTCCCCTAACCTCTACCCGATTCCAACAAGTGATACAAGGCACTTGTAACACTGGAAAGTGCGGAAAGGGCTCCCCAATCGACAAGTTAGCTTTCTGCCCCTAAACTTTCAGCTTTACTTCTTCTGTGGCCTGGGAAACCACTGCTTTGCCTCATGGCTCAGTCTCATGGTCTTGTTGCTCTGATGCTGCCTCACCATTAAATCCAGACACAATTCACTCCTGGTTCTTATTTCTTGTTAGTGGGATTTTCTGTTCTTTCTTATTGAATGCATCACTTTATACTCACTGTGATAGTAAAACTGACCAGTCCTCTAAATTAGAACTTCACACACACAATTTGTCTAACAAAGAAGATAGCGAGAAGTGCCAAATTAAGTCATTTCACTTCAGCACAAACTCAGTAACCCATTGATGTATGCCCTGGAACTATCTTACTTTTCTACAGGGCAATGATATAATCTTAATCTTCGTAGGACATGGTCAATTAATTTCTTAAGCCAATAAAATATTATTTTAAATACAAATGCTAGTTTTGGTAGAGACATTTCTGAATTGTGGTAGTTATATGATTTCATGTCAACTTGATAAAATAATTAACGGTCTGTCAACCAAGTCACGGCCTGTGACATTCTTATGAGGATTCTGGGAACTTCCTATCTTCATCCCTGGAGGAGGTACACATACTCTCTCTCTGTTTCACATTCCTGTTGACAAGCCATGTGGAGCCATACTGATGCTAGCCAGAGTACTGGACATGTGACCACTGCCATTGAATCCATTGGACTTTCCACCCACCAGCCTATGATCTTCCTGCATTCAACATCATTGCATGTCCTGTGTGAGTCTAAGGAGGAAATAATGGGCTAATATTGAACTTATGGACTTGATTGGGACTGGGCTGGAATGTTTTATTGATACATAGTTACATCTTGATATAAAGTTCCCTCTTATACATATGTATATATGTCCCTGGGTTTGTTTCTCTAGTCAATCTGGACTAACACATGACTCTAGTGATTTACTTTCTCTCCCCCTTTGTGTACACAGAAATATTACTTCAGGTAGTGGCTTTTCCTCCAGTATACAAGTCACAATGTCACTAATTTAAATAGGAAGACCATCAGGCCCTTACTAAACATATCACAAAAGTAAAAATAATACTTTTATTGATTTAAAGTACTAAGATTAAAAAGTTTTTATTTTCACAATAGCATAAGGGAGTCCACCATGATTGATAAACATACCATCAAATTTAATTTCTAATGAAATTACATTTGCTTATGGGTATGTTAAGAAAGGGAAGTAAAAATGAAGAAATAGAGACTGGTATCAGACAGAAAAGGGGTGAAATATGACTTCCTTTAAACTAAAAATACAGATCAAATAGTAGAGCAAGAGTTACACCGAATGATGACTTGATCTTGCAAACATAAAGGCAAATCTCAGTGAAATCTTTGGATGATGCTGGAGATGAAATAATGACGTGGGTTATAACTTAGATTTTACATCCAAAGAGCATACACGAATAGCACAAAACTGAAGACTACAAACACTGGATTCATATACCACTTTATTTTTACATTATACAAAAAAGCCTACCACCCATATGCAGAAGCTCAATGAACACAAATTAATTTTCAGGTTTTTTATGAATTAGAAATATATTGACAACTAAAATGAAGACTTCTTAAAATTATCATTTGATTTATAGCTAACATTATGAATGCCATCAAAAGTAATTAGAGCCCTTTCAGATGAGTCTCCTCTTAGGTTGGCAGATAATATTGGCTTGTAACTCCCTTACCTATGCACTCATTTAAAAAGGAAAATATTTTCTATCACTATAGTCACACTCTTCATATTTATTTTCCCCTAAGAGAGTAAATACTCCCAATATAATCTGATTCACATTTGTATCTCTAAGCAAGTTTCCTCTTTTCAATTATAGTACAAAGACAAGCTTATATTCAGCCTTTTCAAAATTAATACACATTATTTATTTCTCCAAGGAGGAGAATAAAATGAAGATTCTACCTCATTTTTTCTAAAGGGATATTAACTAAAGTAGCATACCAAAGAAGTAAATAATCGTGATAAATAATGATAATAACAAAAACCTTTACATGAAATTAAAATTTTTTAATATAAATTAGAAAAAATGGGAAGAATTTATTTTGTTTTTATTAAAGAAATGCTGTAGATAAAGTAAAAAGGTATGCTCATATCTGCAAATGAAGAAAAGTTGTATAAAAAATCTAATTTATCACATTCATATATGCCTGAAAAAATACCATTGGGAAAGTGATAAATGTGTAAATCACATTGTTGTCTTCAAAACTCATCCTTCCTTTTTGAGTTGGTCATTTAACTTTTAAAATTTTTACTTTTATTTGAAAACTTTGAACTTCAGAATGATATTTACCCACAAATAATGACATTAATTTTGATATTAACTAGACCACGAAATCAGCTAGTTGAATCAGGAAAGTTCAATTTAATTAGGTCCCTACGTTCACACATGCTCTCAGGAAGACCCTTCTCTCACTTTGGAAGACACCAATCTTGTCTCTTGCTCTACAGCACCGCAAGCTCAATAGAACTACTGCCACAAGACATTCAATAGAACAAACCAGAAAGAGGATCGAAGTAATCAAAAAGTGAGGTGGGGACTCTAGTTGCTTTGCAGAACTAGCTTGAGAGAGTTCATAAATTCAGTAGATGATAAAAGAAAGCAGGTTTGAGTCCAGCTCATAAATGAAATTTTCAAAACCGGAGTTGTCATCTTCAAGATAACTAAAAGTCCCTAAACAAATCAAAATGAACAAACAAATCCACTGCCATCAAATTGATTCTGACTCATCTCTAGGTTTCTGAGACTCTAAATCTTCAGGGGAGCCCACCACTTCCTCTCTCTTGCATGGAACTACAGTGTGTTTGAACCCCCAGTCGTACCACTAGCAGCACTCTGGTGCTCAAAAAATCTGTTCTTAGACAAAACTGGCAAGATTGATAAGATGCAGGATTGATAAGATGCCTGGTCTGTACATTGAAGCATTACATGACACTCCAAGATTGTATTTTCAGATCTGAAAGTCATTGAATTGTTAAACCATTATTTAAATATCTGTCAAAGAAATACATGATGGGTTAAATTGAAAGTTAGAATGAACCATGGTTGAAAAGCGTAGGTACAGTTTGAAAAGGAGTAGATCAAGAGGGAAAGTGGCAGATAACACGTCACCTTCAGAGCAACACAATCTTAAATAATCCATAGGAGAAGGGCTCAGAGCTAAATTAAGAGCTTTAAAGGAGCTAGAGTTCCCAATCGACCAGTGGTTCTTAGTCAAGGGTGATTCTGCTCCCATGTAAGAACCCTAAGTCCAGGGTCATTGGGCAATATCTGCAAACACGTGGGTGGTTGCCACTGGGGAAGGTCCAGAGATGCTCCTAAAGAAATCACAATCTACAGTAATGTCTTCATTACAAAGCACTATCCAATCCAAAATGCTGAAATTTCCAAGGTTGGGAAACTGTTATAGACAGTTTCATCATTCTAAAAAAGCCCATACACCTCCTCATTCCTCATTATTTGACATTTCACATTTATAAAAATCCTATTATCCAACAGTTTTGCACATAATGACATATATCTGACAGTAAGAAATTTGAGTTCCCTGACAAGTCCCTGGCTGGTGACCACCCTATACACCTAAAAAGGAAACTCATATTACATGCTACAGACACCTTCAAAAAGTTCGTGGAAATGTTCCCTAATTTTCTTTTCACATTTCCCCAGTACTCTTTGCAGTCCCTTTATCATTCACTCCCTAAAAGAAGATAGTGGGCACAGTATTCTCAAGGCATCAAAGTACTGAGTGAGAGGGGGTGCTAAAATGGAGCTTGACAAGTTTTGAGTGCCCACAAGTGATTGAAACAGGAGAAGCCATGGTTAGAGACTGAAAGGTGTCCACCTCAGGGCAGGAGGAAGCAGAACCTGAAATCTATCGCCACCTCTCAAAGCGTAGGGGATGCAGTGGCAGGCCAGCTGGTGGTCCGAGAAAACAATAAGATGGGGCGCTCCAGAGTCCAGAGCTCACAGGAACCCACAGCAGCTGATTAGCACCTGTCCACCATTTTATAGTTTCGCTATAGGCCTTCTTGGGGGCCTACAGATGGGGCCAAAACACAAGACCTGGTGGACATAGGTCAGCAGGAAGGGGCCAGAAGCATCTACAGTTTAAAGTCAAGGGCAAAGAATGGGCTTGGCTTCCTAACCTCTGAGATTGCTCCAGATTACCAATTTGTCTGAGCAGAGAGGACTAGAGCCACCCAGAGTGTGAGGACATGTACAGCCAAGGGCCAGGGTGGACCCAGTTAACAGCATGCACTCTCTAGGCAGTACCCACGTCCTCCTGCACTGACAAAGCCAACAAAGGTGGTTGAAGGTCATTGAGGGGATGAGTCAGGGCTACTCATTCTGAAACTTTGGTCAACAGGAGGAGGGAACAGCAGGCAAGCAGAGACCTGTTCCTGAGCCACACTAATGATGGGCGACTGGGCAACTCTTCCATACAAGCAGTAGTGTGGTCTGAGGTCTCCTGAGGAATGTGGGGCAGGGGACGGAAGTAGTGGCATGTGACCTCAGCAGGAGACCTACAACGGGACATTCGCCATACAGGTGTGGGAATGAGGAGAAGTGGACAGCTCCATTTTCACATAATGCAGACTTTCAAATAAGGGTGTGGTCTTTGGAACCTGATCACCATGGTAACTGAAGTGTAGGTGTATTGCTTGTGCTATTAAAAACCAAGAAAAAAAGAGATACTTGATTTGGGGCAACGTTTCTACATACACAAAAGATTATTTTAAGGAAAACACATACCATTGATTTACAGCAACAAAACATTTCTAATGATTATTGTGATACTTGCGATCAACTTGGCTGGCCTGGGATTCTCAGTGGTTTGGTAGTTAGCACCTACTAATCCCTTAAGATGTGGCCTAACACGTTATAATCAAGGGCAATCAGTCTAATCCTCCCAAATGGGATAAGATGGGAATGAAATGCAACACCCTGATTTAGGTCACATCTCTGATCAAATTAATTGCCTAGAGTGTGTGACTTCTTCCAATATAAGTGGGCCCTTTAAAAACCTGCATTGCTTTTTGCTGGGTCTGGATCCTCCATGTGCTTCATTGGACTTGAGCCAATGGTCTGCCATGTTGCCTGGCTACACAAAAAGTCACAGACAAAATCTGTGATTAAATGGCTAATTAAGGAAGCTAGCAAATTGTCATGCCAGTGAGAAATTCTTAGGATAGTTGTTTACTAGAACACATTATGAAGTGACAGGTCCCTTAATTAATTCCCTGAAGGGCATACTGTCCAGCTGTAAGCCTCAGCCCTAAGGCATTCAGCTCAGTGGATCAGCAAACTCGGGTCCCTGATTTAAGTGCCCAGAGGAACCCCACTCCGGTAATCCACAGCCCAAAGACACACAGTTCCTCTTCCATGGGTCAGCAAGTCCAACTTCACCAACGAAGTGCCTGAGAATCTGCAAGCTAGTCTGCACAAAGCTTCATCTTCACTTGCTCCGGAGGTTGGGAAGTCCATTCTCAGGCTTCTGGGTCTGCTGCTCCTCTGGTCCTAGAGCTGTCATCTGGATCAAGGGTTCACTATGAACCTTGGGTCCAGAAGATGCACTCCACTTCTAACTTGTCCTGCTATTGAGATTCCGCTTCCTACTCCTCAGAGGGCGCATCTTATATACAGTAGGATCCACTCCAGGGAATCCTCAATGGGATTTTCCCCAGATTAATCCTATAAGTGTTTTCCTCCACCTTCTCACCAGATGCATGCAGGAAAAGGTCATTTGGTGGCAGTTTGAGCATTTTGCTAAAAGAGGCATATTATATAACTCACTGGTCCTACATCAGTCAGTGGCTTAACTCAGCCAGTGGCCTACCTATCAAAGAGGTTAGCTCCTACCTCAGCAGGCTGGCCACCTTGTCAACTAGCAATTGCTGCCGTGGCCCTCTTGGTCCAGGAGGCAGTAAACATCACCACAGGGGGTACTTTAGAGGTCCTAACTAATCATAGGATCTCCGAAGTGCTATAAGCTAAAGGCTGTAACTGGCTTTCTGATAGCTGCCTATTGAAGTACCAGATTCTCCTTATAGAAAACCCTGATGTCATTATCCAGACCTGTAGCACACTCAATCCAGCCACATTGCTCCCTGATCCAGGGGAGGACACTCCACCCCTTCATTCTTGCTTTGAGCCGCTGTCCACTAATAATTTGCCACGACCGTATCTCAAAGACCAACCGCTGGTGGTTGCAGACTGTGTGTGGTTCTCAGATGGGAGCAGCTTTGTGATTGAGGGAGTGTGCAAGGCAGCTTATGCCACTGTCTCCCTTGACCAAGTCATTGAAGCTAGTCCCCTGCCCTCGGGAACTTCAGCCCTGCTGGCTGAACTCAGAGCCTTAACCCGGGGCCTTGAACTAGCAGAGGGGAAGAAACTAATTTTATTTACTGACTCCCAATATGGGTTTCTGGTTCTCCACACTCACTGGCAAGAACAAGGATACCTCACTACTCAGGGAAGCCCCATGAAGTATGGGAGCCAAATCAAGGCACTCTTGGAAGCTGTCCAAAAACCAGCTGAAGTGGCAGTAGTACACTGCCAAGGGCACCAGAAGGGGGACTCAGAAGTTGATGTGGGCAACCAAGCCGCTGATAAATTCTCACCTCAGCTTCCATAAATGCTTCCTCTTCCAGATTACTCACAGAAGTGGAACAAGCAAAGACGCAGGAATTCTGCCTTCAACCTGATGGATGGTGGGAGAAAGACAACAAGCTCATCTTTCCACAAGAGGTTCCAGTGGAAAGTCATGAAAGCCTTCCACAACACCACTCCGCTTAGCTCTAAACCTTCCTTGACCCTGCTCACTCAGCAGTTCTGTGAGGCCAACTTAACCTCAACCATCAGGTCAGTAACTTCCCATTGTTTCACCTGTCAGACCAACAGCCCCCAAGGGCACTCAGAAGTCACCTTGCTCAACCTGTCCAGCGCAAAGCATCCTACCCTGGGGAAGACTGGCACATAGATTTTATCCAGGTTCCTGCTGTCCAGGGATTTAAGTATCTTCTGCTGTTTAGAGACACCTTTACTGGGTAGATTGAAGCGTATCCCACCCGCACTGAGAAGGCTCAGGAAGTGGCTAAAAAACTACTTCAGGAAATAATTCCTCAATTTGGGCTTCCCAAATCACTGCAGAGTGATAATGGGTCTGCTTTCATCTCCCAAACCACTCAGGCAGTCTCCCAACACTTGGGAATAACTTTTCGTCTCCACTGTGCCAGGAGGCCTCAGGCAGGTGGAAAGAATTAATCAATACCTGAAGTTAACCCTCAGAAAGCTGACACAAGAAATTCAGATGAGCTGGAAAGATGCACCACCCATAGCTCTGTTATGTCTTAGATTTGCCCCATGGCAACCTACATTTGAGCCCTATGAAGTCGTATACAGGCGGTCTTTTCTTGTAACAGAGCCAGCGATAGACTCTGAGGGAGCCTTACTACAGCAATATGCCACCCAAGTAGCCCAATGTCAGGAGGCATCCTATCAGTTTAAGCTCACTCAGACCCAAGAGGAGGAAAAGTTACCTCCCTTGTGCCAACCAGGAGATCTAGTTCTTATAAAAACTTGGAAGGACAGGTCCCCTAATTCCCAGCTCCAGTCAATCTGGAATGGACCTTTGCCAGTAATACTCTCTACTCCCACTGCTGTCAAAGTTCCAGGGCAGAGTGCTTGGTTCCACCATACACGGGTGAAACCCTGGAAACCATCACCATCTGACCCCTCCGAGGCAGAGGCTGCAGACGAATACTCCTGTGAGCCACTGGACGGTCTGAGGATGGTACTTCATCGCCACCCCAGGACAGATGAGGGCTACACAGACGGTTCTATCTCAGACCCCTCCCAGTCTTTAGGCCAGTGAATGCCTTTACCCTGTTCCTGTGTTTACAGTGACCAAACACTCATACCTGTTAGTCCTAAGATTTTTATTAATTTCCTGTGACATTAACCTAACTTCAAGGGCACTGCCACCTCACAATCTTACCATTGTCTCATTTAAACTGTTCACCTGTTTGTCCGTTTGTTTGTTTTTCCAGAAGTTCTCAGGTTACTAAGGCCTCTGAACAAAGTGTGCCAGTACCAGGACCACCATCTCCTGGACCACCTTGACCTTATTCATCCTGGGCCCTGAATGCACAACCCCTTCTAACAGAGTAGGAAGGGTGTGGAACAAAAACCCCACTTTGCCCCTTTTGTCAGCAGGAAGAAGCTAGAGAAACCGTTGCTCAGTACCCCAAAGATTTGGGTCCATATCTCTTCAGGGACAGATGTTAGGTAGTCTAGCTTAGGGGTTGGGACATCCATTACGCATGTCCAGAGGCCCAATCTACCGGCACATGGAGTGGTACACTGTGCATGCTCAGGTGTCCAGGTTTCCGGCCAGGAAGAGGAGGTACACCTGGGTGGGTGCTGCACCTAGATTGGCCCACCTAGGCCACCTGAATTCAATTCAGCCAATGGGATCAACCAGGGTCATCCACCATGCCTCCCCACAGAATAATTGAAAAGGGCAGGAGCCCGTAGCTGACCTCGTGACTTTCCGAGCACCTTCTAAGAAGGCTGCATGTTCGTGAGGAGCCATGCAGGTGCCTGTGTGAACCTGAAACTTCTCCTAACTCTCATAAAACTCACTTGTATGACAAAGCAGGCTTCGGTGTGAATTCTTTCTCACGCGGCGCCCAGGAGCGAGGTATCATTCTACCGGAGAGATCTAACAGGTTCAGCAGACCACACAACGACTGAAGACAGGAGAAACCTCCAGCTTAACATCTGACCAACGGACTATGATTCCGCTTGGCCTTGGACTTGCTCACTTCGACAACACTGGGAGCTATTTTCTCGATATCAGTGATTATATGTACATATATCATACATAGACACATATATATTAAATAAATCTTCATTAGGTTTCTCTTGAGAAACCAGCCTAAGAGTAGTATGAATCCTTTAGTTTCAGCAGAAACAAAACAATACCTACTGCCAACAAAGTAATTCATAGCAAATATTTAGCACGTACTATATCTTCCCCATGGCACTTTCCAAAGCTACTCTATTCATTGAAGCAGCCTGCTCCACAACCTTCTACTGGGGATAAATAGTGGGTTCAAACCGTCAATCTGTCTATTAGCAGCTGCGCTACTGGGACACCTTCAATGTCAGCAAGACTTAAGTTGAAAATGTTATGTGGTGAATTGTGAGTTTTTTATTATGGAAAATTACACTAAACAATTTGATCTCTGTTCTTCATCTCTGAAAGTGTATAACGTGAGGCTCTCATTTGAGCAACGTTTTCAAATATGTAAGAAGGTGAGTTTTTCAAACCCACTAGCTGCTTCTGTGGCGAAAGATAGGTTGTCTGTGCCCTAACCATGTACAGTCTTAGAAATCCTGTCTAGGGTCTCTATTAGTCAGATTGTACTCACAGTAGGTCTGCAGTATAACAGTTAAATGAGACTATTAAGAAATATTAGAACAAAGAATACCACATATTATTACTATGACCACTACTTTCATATGGGAAAATGTAAACCACTAAATTCCTGTGCAAGTACAATTTGGAAAAATATAAAGAATAGTGATACTATGATAGTGGGAAATATCAACAATATAATGGGGTATCCCCCCCCCAAAAAAAAACAGAAAAAGCACTGCTGAGCAGAACTTTCATAGCATGCATGTTGTCCCCACTAGCCGAGCATCCAGCAACTTGCTCTGAGTTAGTGCGACCAGCTGCGTTGCCTAGGAAGGTTCTTCTGGTCACAGTGCATTTCTTTGTGAAAGCAGTTTGCTAGCGCCTTGTTTGTTGGGATGGCCGATTTAAGAGAACAGTGTGCAGTTGTGAAATTTTGTATCCTGCTCTGGAAAAAATATCGCAGAAACTGTTGTGATGCTGAACATCTTACAAGGACAGCGCTTTGGGAAAAACTCAACTGTACGAGTGGTTTTCTTGTTTCCAAAAAAAAGTGAAATGTCGATTGATGAGAACCCTTGTTCTGGACGTCCGTTAATGTTCCAAACCAACGAAAATGTTGACTCGCCGTGTATTTCTTTCCGCTGGGTCAGACTGTTAATAATCTGAAAATATTGCATTATAGTGTGTAATAAATGAGGCCTGAATTGTGGCAGATGGGGCACTGGGTTTGCCACCACGATATGCACCTGCTCATACAGCCATCTCAGTGTGCCAGTTTTTTTAGGGGGGGAACATGCCTCCCTACCCCACACTCCTTACTCACCTGACCTCTTTCCATGTGACTTGTTTTTGTTACCACGGATGAAGAAGGACATGAAAAGACAGCGCTTTGATGATGTAGAAGAGGTGGTGGGGTGGGGGGAATGAGAAGGGGCTATCAGCCATTCAAACATGTGAGTTTGAAAAATGTTTCCAAGAATGGAACTGAAGATTTGGAAAATGTATTAAGTGTATTTGAGACTACTTTGAAGGTAGTTCTGTAAAATAAATAAAATAAATACATAGCTTTGAAAACAAAACCCCGGTTTTTGTGGGGGTGCCCCCTTGTATACCTCAAACGTTCTTGAACCTCCAAATTTCTAGTCTCCTCATGTTCCTTTTAGTAATACCATGCTTACTAGAGCCTGTCCTGTGAGCTGAAGCCACCAAATATCTGACCAAAGATTCTACAAAACTAACCTCATCAAAAGAGGGAAATGCAGAATAGAGTTTCATATTTTCAGGAAGCCAGATGTTCTGGAGCAATAGAGGCAGCATGAAACCTTGGAACTATTGTTTTGCTATAAACTTGCAATGTTACATACATCATTGAATTTTGAAAACAATGATTATTTAGCTTAACTAGCTAAGAATGGCTGTTTGAAGTGCTGTGCTCATTTAATATATATTAATATATAGTATGATAAAATTGATGAAGTAACTCAAGACATTAGATAGAACATTTAGGTGCACTTTGTGCTAATGAGGGACAACTTGGAAAAGTCTGGTGAGAATGGTTGGCTAACTAGTATAATACAATGTGTCACTGATTTTCATATATAGAAATCATTGATTTGGTGTATGTTCTTAATGACAATAAAATAAAATAATTGTGTTTTAATAGAAAGAAAAGAAAAATACTCAGACTTTTTTTCACATGAACTACAAAGACACTTTTCCCAAAGCCTGAATGAGCTTGGAGGTAGAATTTCTTATCCTTTCTTTTTTTCAAATAAATTTATTGGGGGCTTATACAACTCTTATCACAATCCATCCATCCATCCATGTGTCAAGCACATTTGTACATTTGTTGCCATCATCATTCTCAAAGCATTTGCTTTCTGGTTGAGCCCTTGATATCAGCTCCTCATTTTTTCCTTTCACTCTTACTCCCCTTCCCTCAGGAACCCTTGCTAATTTATAAATAATTATTATTTTGTCATGTCTTGTACTGTCCGACATCTCCCTTCACCCACTTTTCTGTTGTCCAAGGAAGGGGTATATGTAGATTCTTTCCTAGTCAAGATTCCAAATGTGTACACTATCTAGTTAGATGCTGGGAGTTGATCGCAGTCTAGTAAGGCCCTAAACAGAGGATCAGCAACCCTACAACTGGGCTTTGACTCACAGAAAGTGTCAGTTAATAAATGTACAGGGTTTTAAGCTACCAAATTTGTGGTAATTTAATTTATAACAACAGAAAATGAATGTAGGGAGAGAGGCCAATAATGTAAATCATGTTCCTAAAGTAGAAGTAAAACCGTGGCTAAAGAACTCATGAAGCGCTGTTAAATCAAGCTCTGACATGACGGAATTCCCGGGTCCCCTGGATCCATGCCTCAGGCAAGACAAACCTGTCGTACAGTCCTCAGACCTGATTTAGCAATGTAGCCACCTCCCCACACATGTTCACATATGGGTTCAGAGAAGAACAAAATAGATCAAAACTGTGCAATCATTTTATATCTATTTTACTAAACACTTTCAAATGGAGCTACACTGGAAAACTCTATACCCTATAGAGATAAATGAGATCCAATTAAATCAATTTACTAATCAGGGACCCTTTTCATTGGCAACACTCCTACAACATATTATCATGCCAGTATTCTGGATGCAATGCATGAATATTTCAAAGTTATTAGTGTCATAGTAAATATTATAAGCACATGAAAGTCAACTTGAAAAATTAAGATGCATTTATTCATTGACAACAAAATGCAACACTACATTGAATGGGCTTTGGAAAAGCCCTCCTGAAATTGAATGATGTTTGAGTCAAGGTCAGACTTTAAAAGAGTGCTTGACTTCATTATACCTTACATTTTTCATCACAGGCATAGAAGGGCCATTTTAATTGATTCAGAAAGTTTATCATTTATGGAATTATATGTCAGTATAACGGAAAAGCATTTAACCTGAAAATCAGAAGGAGAGAGGAAACATGAAGTAGGATTAAATTTCTTCGGGTTGTAAATACAGGTAATGAATGGAAGAGAGAACAAAGAGCAAAATGATAGTGGCATGCATTTGATGAAGAGAAAGGACTCGCAGAAGGACACATTTCCCCTCAATGTCACAGTGATCTCATATTGCCTCACATATATGTCCAGGTCAAAGTTTAAAATAATGGTCAGTGATTTCACTTGTTTTTGAAACACATATGGCTTCCCGGGGTGCTGAGGAGGCTCTCTAATCTGTAAAGAGTTGTAGTCTGGGACACCCAGAAGGAAGTGCTACCCTGTTCTAGAGGGTTGCTATGAGCCAGAATTGATCCAATGGCTGTGAATTTGTGCTTACTGGTTTTGAATATTTCCCAAAGCTAAGTGATAAAGTAAATGTGGACATTTACATTAGCTCACTTATTGTATACAAATGCATACAATTGTTTCTGTTGCTGTCACAGTGAATTCTTCATGACAATCACAGTAAAAAATCAACATGCAAATCAATAATCAGATAGAAAAACCTCCTCCCTCATTTTCGGCTGTGGCAGGAACCATGGCTGTATATTTTTGTTATATAACTGATTTTATGATTACCTAGCATCAGCCAAACAAATGAAAAAATGAACAAGAAAAACAAAACAAAAACTGAGTGCCTTTGATTCAATTCTGACTCACAGGACAGGATAGAACTGCCCATGAGTATTTCTGAGACTCTAGCTCTTTAGAGGAGTATAAAGCCTCCTATTTCTCCTGTGGAGCAGCTGGTAGTTTCAAACTGCTGACCTTTCGGTTAGCAGCCCAAATCATAACCACTATGCCACCAGAGATCAATTAACAACAATTGATGATTATTTGGGGCAGAACAAAGAAGCATGAACAGAAAGAATTCGGTCCTAGGACAGGGACTAAATTGAATGAAAGTAGAATAATTAGTAAGTCTACTGGAAACACACTTTCCTCATCTATAGAATGAAAATAATAGTGTGTGTGGTCTGTATGTTTATTATTATGAGAATTACATTCCATCTAAGTGATGATAAAAAATGACATAGAGAAGCATGGCAGAGTCTGCTTGAAGTGAGGTATAGAGATAGCATGGGCAGTAGGATGTCCAAAGTTCCAGAGTGAAAACGGTCATTCTGCTGAACAAGATGAAAGAATATGTTTTTGTACAGAAGGATTAGGAATTAAATATTGCAAATTATAATTGAAAAGACAATCGGGGACGAAAAAGACAATATATATCTAGCAGCAAACTATGTTTCAGGGATAGTCAGATCAATCCTAAGTGAGATTGCATGGTTGGTTCTAGGTACATGTTCAGTTTCCTACGGGATGGACACTAGACAGTAGCAAGACAACTTTTCCTTGTAGCCTGCTATGAAAGTTGCTTGTTCCATTATACCTGTTTCTTGGGGTCCGTTATAGAGTTTTATCAATAATGTTGTGTATTAGGATCCTTTGAGCACATCTATCACATCTTGCGTCTACTTGACCATGATGAAAAAGATGCTTCGAGAGTGAGCACCTTTTAGAGAAAAGAAAACGGCTGCTCAGGGTGCTGGGTAGGTCAGCATGAAGGTTAGAGGAACTGCTGTTTCAAGAGGCAGTTTTTAAAATCCAGCAGGGATTCCAGATTCATCTTCAGGCTTCAAAATGGAGGTCAGGCTTCGCTTCTGGACTGCTCTGGTCACAGAGATGAAAGGCCTCTGATTTTGAAGTCCTATAGAAATAATGCCCTAAAATTGCATCAAATATTCATTTTTAGCATTTTAAAAATAATTGAGTCTTAAATGAAAACACAGCCATCGTGTCTCTGGACCTAAATAACATCTACCAAGATGTTATGAGGGTAGATTCATGTTGAAAAACATTAAATAAACATGAATCATAAGGGAATATTTCCCCTTACTTGAAGATGCCAAGACTATCAGCAAACATGAAAGGTGCTCTTCTCATTCCAAGTCTGGTTGCTTCTCCCAAGTCTACCTGTAACAAGAGAGTTCTTCTTACCACAACTCACAGCAAGGAAGGTAGCATCAAAAGAAGGGAACAACCCAAGTTATTCCAATTTGAAGGTCTCCGCGGATTAGAGGATTCATTTTATAAAACAAAACAAAGCAAGAAATCGTACTTTAAAACTACTGAATTGTCCCTATAACACTGTGGCAAATCCTGTAGACGCGAGTATCATTGTGGTAAGGAACTGTTCTTTTTTCTTTGCATATCCTAAGGAAAATTTTTGACATGTCAGTATAAAACTTTTCATTATTTCTCCACAATTGTAGAAATGAAAAAAAATAAAGGTACAATGGCAAACCAGTTGCTGGACAGATAAGGTTCCTACTAGCGCATTCAAATGTGGAATTGTGTGATATTAGTAATTCTACCAAATGATGATGCTTATGTAACTCAAATAAGGATGATAACCAAATCTGGATAACTCTCGAAGGCATGTGTTTCCTGCAGTTCTCAGACTTCTGAAACTGCACTCATGAAATCGTATAATTCTCCAACTCTCTAGAGTGACATAGCTTAATGGCATTTCACAGCCATGGCACATCACATTCCATTATGTTCCCAGTGTCACCACGTAAGCCACAGCATCATAAAGAGATAACATCGCATAATGAGACGTACAAACCCAATGTGATGTGACATACAAGAAAATCAATGCAGCATATCACTAAAAGTATCCCATTTGGATGGGGGGAGTACCTATGGGCATTTTCAATGAATTTACAGATCATTCATTTCCTGTATAGCTCTAGTGTATTTAATTTCTGTGCATCTGCAGGCTTCCACTGAGAAATCTGATGTTGAATTAGCCAGCTGTGCCACTGCACAGCCGTGTCTCTTTCCAGAGGAAGCGTTAGAGACGTGTGACTGCGTAGCACCAAGGAGCTGAAGGACTTCCAGAGGCCCTTTGTGAAGGGGTAATCTATGTTTAAGTAGTATATAAAGGGTTACACATGAAGGATTACACATAGCTGACATCAACGGGCACTGTTCTTAAATTAACTGGCACAAATCGGACCTTTCAAAACGAAGAAAATATTCTTTTTTAAAAGAAAGCAACAGCAATTACAAAAGGATTGAAAGATAGAATCTATCGGGAAATATAGTTAAATTAGACAATAGGACATCAAGCTGTCTCCAAGACACAGTCTTTTTTGTATAGAAAAAAAATCACAACAAAACAAGAAATACTCATAACTAACACTTTTCTAAAAGTATTAAATCATCCTCCTTTGCATTTTATAAGGATTATCATTTGGTAGAATTACTAATATCATGGAATTCCACCTTTGAAGGACATGTGTATTTTGCATAAGAAGGACAATAAAGTGTTCTCTGAAATATGTTGGTGAGCAAAATCCCAAACCACATGCAGCAAGAAAAAAGAGATATCAAGTTAATGTTATTATGGAATAATTTATACAGATGATAAAGCACGATGACCAGAAACATGAGATTAAACTAGAATATACTCTGAAGTGTATTTTAAATCTTTGAGTAAACTAAATTCTAATTTCTATGATATCTCTCTAAGGCTGTTTGAAGGAAGTTTTAGAAACTCAGTAAAAAGCATGAGAATGAAATAAATTTTAATTACATTTCATCAGATTGAAGATCTTCCTTTGGGTTCATACTATTTGAACTCTTAGCTCAGCAGAGCATTCACTTAAACACTGCTGCTGAGCCAACAATATATTTGGATCCCACTAACAAATTGTTTCCCTCACCTTTACGTCCAGCTCTACAGCCTTTACCTTGCTGGCTATTCCGCCATCTTCCACACGAACTTCTGGGTTGAATTAGGCATATTTCTAAAAATGATCAAGTTTATTTAGAAGCTAAAAAGAATGGAATATTATAAACTTCATTTATGGTTTCAGATGAAATACATGTTAGTTTTGCAGTATTCTCTATTTTAACCCATGTGGAAAATTAAGATCGTTTCTTATGTCCTCTCTTCCTGGTTTTCTGTTCTTTTGCTTATATTTAAATGCTAATGGTATCTTCAATTAGTTTAGTCTTGAGCCTATCTGGGGTTTATAAAATCATATAAAATCTTTTTACTCTACAGACAATTCCTTGGAGGCCACAGAGGTAATTTAGCTCATTCAGCTTGTTTGTGATAAAGATCTAATTCCCAATGGCACTCTTGTTTCATTATAATACACTGTATTATAGTCAAAAAATAAACATAAATAGTGATTATGATGCTTCCATGTAGGATTTTAGCTAAGAAACGTAATAAGGAAGTGCTCAGACTTGATAAACATGTTAGTGTATTACAAGGTGGTCATGGAAAAGCTTCTAAGTAAGCATGTAAGACACTCCTTTAGACCGAGATAATCAGAAATGAGAGGTTATATGGTTAGTCCAGTCCCTGGAAAAGAACACTATATTGGGTAAAGTAGAGGGGTAGCAAAGAGAGGAAGACCCTCAGTAGGATAGATTGACATAGTGGCTGCAACAATGGACTCAAACATAACAATTGTGAGGATGGGACAGAACTGGCTAGAGTTTCAATCTGTTGTACTTGGGCTCACTATGTTCCCATATTAACAACATACTAGTTCATTCAAATGAGCCCTGGTGGGGTAGTGAGAGACCTGTTGAACTGCTGACCACAAGGTCAGCAGTTTGAGACCACTAGGCAGACTTGATGGCAATGAGTTAACGTTTGATGTGTTGATAGCTATGAGTTTTAGTTCAATAAATAGAATTCAAATCTTTGAGTCTTGCTTCATCATGGCTGTGCTTGAGGAAGGCCCACATAGCTAGTTAGTTAGCTAGAGTCTGAGGTCAGTCTTTTTGGACAGACTTCCAATAGGCTTCTGGCATGTGCCTTTGCCTTCTTTCCGTAAATTAGCAGACATCATATGTTTAAATGTGTATCTGTCACCATGCTCTACTGGAAAGCAACCACTATGATTTCAGAGTCTACTCATTTCTCCAGGTACAGAGCTAGTAATATAATGCACCTTTTTTTAAGTTTAGAGATTAGGGAGGTTATTAAGATTTATGTCTTAAGGTTAGTTTACAAAGGTTATCTATATTATGTCTTCTTTTTTCACAGTAGGTCAGGTCAAAGTCAACTTGAAGTCCAGGATAGGTAAATCTATAGACAGTAACTGGATTAGTGTTCTTTTGGGGGTATGGTAGGGGAGTTGGCTGGAGTGGAAATGAGGAGCTAATAACAATGAATACAAGAATGTAGAAAATGTTCTAACATTGGTTGTTGTGGTGATTGTACAGCTCTTCTTGATGTGATTGTACCATTGAATTGTATGATATGTGAATTGTATACCACTAAAAATGTTTTTTTATGAATCAACTTTAAAGTTTTTTATTGCTCTCTTCAAAAACTCCTGTCTCCATTCCTGATTCAAAGTATTTCTAAATATCAGTGATTTCTAATGATTTATGAATAATTAGTCACAGGTTTTAATAGCAGGCATAATTAATTATACAGAATCTCAAAAAGGAAGACACATTTCTATGTACATATTCATATTATTGGTGTATATATACACATTTTGAAAATGTAATAATGATTTGGGATCATTATGAAAACATTTGTAGCAGATGGTCTGTGTATTTCTTTTCTCTAGTTTCTAAATTAGGTTTCTTTTGTATAAATTGAGATTAATTTGATGGCAGTGATTTGGGTTTTATGGTTTGGAGATTATTCTATACATAAATTTATAAGAATTCCACTCAAACTTGTACATTAAGCTTTTAACAGCATTTTTCTCGTCAGACTACCTATGTTTGCCCAATCTGTTGAATATTTGCCTGACTGTCACTATTTACCAAACTTCAGACTTGTATAAACTCCTTTAACTTGACCTTTCAATGGATTGATTTCCAACATTACAGAAGGTGTGTTAGGCTGGGTTCTCTAGAGAGCAAAATCAGTGATGCTTGTGTGCGTTTGTGTGTGTGTGTGTATGTGTAGAAAAACAGCTATTTTCTTTATATCAAGAAATACCTCACACAATTTTTAAAATGAGTAAGTTTAGTCTGGCTTACGTGCATGGGGCAGATGGTGTTTCTAGCTTCTCCTTCCTTGTGGAGCTGCCTGGATGGACGGACGAAGATGTAAGATGATGACGAAGACCACACGCTGGTGGCTACAGAGTCAAATGAATCCATGATTGCCAGTATGATGATGGCTCCTAAGATCAGCAGGCACTAGGGCAGGAAGCCAGCAAACAGATGCAGGATCCCAATCCAATAGAAGTGGCAAGTTTTCAGTTAAATTTGCTTTAAAGGATCAGGTAACAGCCCTAATAAGTCTTTTTATATTAAGGCTGTAACCTAATTAATGGGGTTTTAATGCACCACATGTCTGGCTATTCAGACTTGATTAAGTTATGTTATATTCCATCATTGTGTTAGATCACATTATGGGAGATTACTGGTAAGTTACTGTGAACTCTGGCTGAGTCACAGTTGACCCAAAAATTAACTACCACAGAGGGCATACATAAAATAGAACCTACAGAATAATGCTAAAATTTTGAATATTCTGGAATATTTACAGAACAATATTTGAAGTTACTGAAAAGGGAATATTAAATCATCTTTTAGGTAATTTACTGGCATATTTCTTGTTTGTTGATCTATTTGTTGCAAGAAATATGAGTTATTAGGGATAAAATAAATAAATTATATTTGAAAATTACCGCCCTGAACTTAGTTTTAGCATCCATATGCAGAACTTTCTTTTTTTTCTATTCTACTATGAATATCCACATGCTGTGCAAATGCTCTGATAATGTATTGCAATATATCACATGCCCCTGATAATAGAAAGTACCTTTAAGATTACATTAAATGAGCACTTTGTCACAAACTTAAGAATTAAATCCTCATTGAGCTATATAAATACATTAATTAGCCTTTGTCAAATATAGGTTTAGCTATAACAAATCATTTTATTTTATGCAGTGTCTGTCTCAGAGGGATAAAAATGATTTTTATCAGAAATAATTGTATATTAATAGCAAATATGGTTTTGACTCATGCCCCCAGAAGGATAATATCAGGAACCTCTGATTTATTTAAGATCTATCACAAGTAATGTGACAAGATGCTCATAGAACACAGGTCAGTATAAATAAATAATTGTGGTCCCTCTGGGAAAATCACAAATTGTTTTCTACCATAATCAAGGTCACTCTCAAAGTTAATATTGCCCCTGCATCCCTTTACTCTATTTTGTTCTCTAGGTCTTCAGAACAAGGACACTTCCCTGACTTATTTGGCCCTCCCTTTCAGCACTCAGAGAACTGAGTCAATGGAACACTGTGAAATAAAGATTCAGCCAGCACTGGAGTGCTTGAGCCCTTTTCTGAAAACTACATTCTATAATTTGGATTTTTTTCCTTTCTCACCGTGGTCCTGGCCAGGAAGATTAGTGATAATTCCTCTTTTCCAAGTCACTCTCTCATTTTTATTCCTGGCAACACAAATTGTTCACATCCCACTATGGTTAGGCAGTTTGAAGCCACCTCAAGGTAAGAAAGGTCTGTGGGTCTACTCCTGCCGAGGTTAAACTCCACAAACCAAGCTTACTACCATTAAATGATTAAGATACTTAGCAACCCTATAAAAGAGAGGAGATCTGCCTTTATGAGTTTCCAAGACTGTAAATCTTTAAAGGAAGATACATCCTCATCTTTCTCCCAAGGAAAGACTGATCGTTTTAAACTACTGACGGAACTTTTAGCAGCAGCCTAATTCATTGCCTTCTCCCAACTTGGAAACCTCTTTAGAACAGTTCTCCTTTGACACACCTGAGGACACCGGGAGCCAGAACCAATCCAACCATGACGCTTGGTGGTCTTTCACAACCAAGCAATTAAATGTGATTTGGAAGTAATTCTGACACTTTTTGCCATCTTTCTTCCACAGAATTGGATTTCTTTCTTTCAGTGATTATGAAGAGGTTTTCCTCACTTGACTTTTAGTTAATCTATGCATTAGCATTAAATAGGATATGCTATTTTTTGGTAATTTTGGAAAAAATATATCAAGTTGTTCATTATTTCTCTATTGTTGTTGTTAAGTGCCATCAAGTTAGTTCCACTTTATAGGAAACAAATTCTTCCCGATCCTGTGCCATCCCCGTGATTACTGCTCTATTTGAGGCCATGGCTGTAGCCAGTGTGTCAATCCAGCTCATCAAAGGTCTTTCTCTTTGTCACTGTCATTCTACTTCACCAGGCATGACAAAGTACATGTCCACAGTCGGTGAGACAAAATCTCACCGTCCTTAATTCTAAGCAGCATTCGGTTGGTGTGTCTTCCAGGATATATCTCATTGTTCTGTTGGCAGACCGTGGTTCTTTCTGTATTCTTCTACAATGTCCAGCTCTCATATGAATAGGAATATCATGGCGTTGGCCAGGCACACTTTGACCCTCAAAGTAATGTCCGTGTTCTTCAACATTTTTAGGCAATCTTGTGCAGCAGATTTACCCAATGCAATACATCACTGATTTCTCGATTGCTGCTTCCATGAGAATTGATTTTAGATCCAAGACAAAATCTTTGACACTTCAAGCTTTCCTCCATGTTAATTGTTTGTCTAGTTGTGATGATTTTTATTTTCTTTCCAATGAGCTGTAATCCACACTGAAAGCTGCAATCCTGGATCTTCAAGTCCTCCTCACTTTCAGCAAACAAGGTTGTGTCATCTGCATATGGCAGGTTTTAATAAGTGTGTTAGATCAGGTTGATTAGAGAAACAAATCCAATGGCACTCATCCATGTGTAAGAGAAAGCCTATATCAAGAAGTAGTTCTGTATCAAGAGAACATCCCAGCCAAGGGCAGATCAAGTCCTTACGTCCAAAACTAGTCCTTAAGTCAGATACTATTCCATAAATCCCTCTTCAGACTCATGCAGCCACAGCCGATAATGCAAAATGCAGGAAGATCACTGGGCGAA
Organism: Tenrec ecaudatus; assembly: GCF_050624435.1. Lineage (NCBI taxonomy): Eukaryota > Metazoa > Chordata > Mammalia > Afrosoricida > Tenrecidae > Tenrec > Tenrec ecaudatus. Next base: position 99,996,747 of record NC_134540.1, read on the forward strand.
GGGTGAAAAGTCTGGTGGATCAAATTGGTGGTGGATGGATCTCAAGGGCTCAAGCAGGTCTCAGCATGGCTCATCAACAAGAAGGTGAAGCAGAGCAAGAGAGGGAGGTTCCCAGAACCCTAATTTTAATTCTCTCTGAATTTTTTAGTAAGTATATTTACAATAATACATGACTTCTTATTTTAACTTGTTTATGTTTCTGTTAACCATAATGCTAATGAAAAACAGTAATAGCAAATGACTCAATATCAAAGGATATTGTTTAAAAATGCCAAGGTTTCAAATTTACTTAATAGTTTTCTTTACATGTTTGGGGAAAAAAGCAAAATAAAAGAAACTTCAGAATTTAAGCAGGACTGTACCATATACAAAATGTGAAATAACAATTTATCACAAAAAAGGAAAATGTTTGCTTGAAGTGGACAAGCAGTCAAATGAAAATGTTTGTTTTTGTCTGAAATGCTGTAATTTCTTCACTTTTATCCATATAAAATAAAGATACTTCATTAAAACAAAATGCAACTTAAAAGTATTTTTTCATGAATAAAGAAGTTATTTGATTTTTTGAAGCTTCTGAATCCCCATTACCTATCCCAAGTAACTTTTAGCACTCTTTCTATAGAAAAAACAACATTCCCATTCAATTTAGTTGACCCCATTTTGTTTAACTAAATGAGTGAAATTTAAAAATTATAAAATTTACTTAATTGCTATGCAGATCACTGACTCTCAGGACAAAGGAGCATATCATACTATCATCGGAAATTGTTAAACTAACTTCTGTTCACTTATTTTCCCAGAACTGCATATAATCTGAAGATTTCCAACAGATTACAATAATCCAAGGGCAAAATACATGCTGGAAGGGCTCTATTTGCTAACCAGGGAGGATTGTCAGTAAGTTGTTACTAAAAGGAATGGCCAAGAGCAAAGAAGGCCAGAAACGGAAAACTGGAAGCCATTCTAAGCTGACATGCTTGCAGCAGATGTAGATGGACTTTTTATTAAAAAATAGAAAATAATCTGTAAACATGAATCTCTGAAAACAAAGCCACATTAAATAATTTGCACTATAGGGACTGTATAGTAAACCTGCCTCTCTTCCATTTGAAGCTGTGTTTTTATATCATGACAGTGACATTTGATATATTTAACTCACAGTTTTAACAGCTCCTAAATATTCATAATGCTAATTTTAAGTCACAGCATGATTTGTTAATTCTTATAACTCTGCCAAACCTTGATAAATTGGGCTAAATTTGAACCAGATTTTCTAAGTCTTGCAGTAACATATTAATTCAATATTATTACTGTCAAGCATAAAATATGTTCAGAAATTTCCAACATCACATCACACCACTTCCCAGCTGAATTGGCAGTTCATTCCACGCTTAAACTAACTTATCTGCTATTGAAAGAATCAATAATGTTGACTATTGTTCTTACATTTAATGGGTTCATTCTTTGGCCCGAGATTGAGGAGCAAGAAAAGGAAACGGAGAAAATTATTTTAAGAAAAGTGTTAGCTTAGGTAATTAATAAATAGCAACTTCAATGTTTCGTGAAATGGAAAACTGTCAAGAAAGAAAAAGAACCTGATTTCTGTTGTTTTACCAAATATTACATAGAATAAAGGGCTCCGAGGGGCCACCGATTAGCCCACAAATCCTTTTCCTTATGAATCCTTCTTGGCACCGCAGTTAAATAAATGATTGGCAGGTAATCAAAAGGTTTTATTTGGAATCCTCTCAGAGGCCCCACTTGAGAAAGACCTAGCAACTTGGCCCCATAAAGTTTCTGAAGCAAAACCGACCAGACTCGGTGGTGCCTCCCCACAAGGGCAGCAACGAGCCTTTTCTGTCTTGAAGACAGTTGAAATGAAATAAACACGGATTATCGGAGACCTGCCACTTACAGTGCATTATAAATATACCAAGAGGTCTTCCAAAAGTTCATGGGATTCCATGGAATGTTGGAATCAAATTCCAGTGAAAAATTGAATTGAATTATGAATTTTCCCACAAATTTTATTAACTCCTTTCATCTGTGGACATTCATATTGAGAAAAATCTTATGTCCTGCAGCTGAAACTGTTATTTTGGTATAATGGTGATAACCTCGAAAGATGACTTTCTATATTCCATTTCCTCTAACCTAGGAGGAAAGTTCTGAAAATCCCTAGTGGCACAGTGGGTAAGGATTGACTGCTAACAAAAACCCACTAGCGACTTCACCAGATGAAGATGTGGCAGCTGCTCCTGTTAGGCGATGGGACGCTATCCTCAGGTCCTTGCTTCCCCAGGTAGAAAGAAGGCACACCGCTGACGCACGATAGTTAGTAAAAGTAAACTTCTTTGAGTGAAAGTCAGGTTTCTGACAGTACAATCGCACCGATAAGAAGGGGCCATCCGGAACACATGGAGAGACATATAGTGATAAAGCTCTTGATCCGTTACAGGCCTCCTCTCCAAATGGTCTCCTCCCATTCGCTGAGAAGGCATGGCTGTGTGTGCTGGTAGGCTATTAGTTGAGGTGCTCAAGTGTGCATGCAATGTGGAATAGAACTGGTCCCATGCCCAAGGATGGAGTGGTTGTGCATAAGTGTGAATGTAGCTGGTCCTTACTTGCATGTCTTTCCCCCACAGCTTTTACGCGCATGCCTGGTCTCTTAGGAAGGCTGCTTTTCTCTAAGGGCTTGGCTAGCTCTTCCTTGCTGATTGGTGGGCATTTGGGGGACAACAGCTTTTCCCCAAAAGCTTCCTATCACTTCCATAAAGACAACAACCTTAGAAACCCTGTGGGGAAGTTCTACGTTGGTCCACAGGACTGCTATGAGTACAAATGGACTCCATGGCACTGGGTTTGGTTTTGATTTGGGAAGTCAAGGTCTTAGTTATGAGAATGCAAGATGATGTTGGGTGCTAACAATCTAAAAGATAAATAACATCTATCTTTACAATCAAATTCAACCTGTGCTTTATCACTGCTAGGCCACCTTTCTTTCACTTAGGCAAGGGTCCCTTTTGCTAATAAGGGTCCCTTTGTGTCCAAATGAACTCAATGGCAATGGGTTTCTTTGCTTGTTTATGTGTCACAGCTTCAAGTTACTCCTTTCTGTCTATCTTGTTCTGATACAAACCCATATCATTCATTCCAGCTCATGCTGATCCCAGTCTTGAGCGACTAGAACTCATTCATCACATTTCATTCACTGTCGTCCTTAGAAAAGCAGCTCATCAATCGTGTATTTGCATTAAATGAGTTCAGACTGCCATCTTTCATGTTATCAAAGGAGGACATTTATGCCATCTGCTTGACTAAATGTCATTGAAAATATTATTTATTCCTCTACCATTCCAAAGCAAATTTTCTAAAATATTATCTGTTATTCTCTGTGATAGTAAGGTTTTGAATCAACCCCATGAAATGAAATCCAAACAGTTGTAAGAAGATTAGAGTAGAATATGACAATGTTATTCAGATCAAAGGCCTGATGCAATTTGAAGGCAGTTCCTTTGGAAGTGTAACTGACTTCCTGTGTCTGTAGATGCTGCAGAATATTTGCTTTGCATTTTTCTAGGTCAGGTTTCTGCATCTGCCTCATTGGTTTGTAGTTCTCTGGACTTGAGTCAGTGAATAACCATGTTGTCTGTCGATCATGGGGGTCATTAGGGCCTACCATCTAAGCTGCCAATACTGGATTCATTTGCCTCTGCAGTCACAAGCCTGACCTTCTGACCTTGGATCCATTCACCTCTTCAGCCACCAGCCTATGACTTTCCTGCCAATCTTGTTTGTCAGTCCCTGTAGCTATCTGATTTAGGAGAAGCTTTTTACCTTACATATGACCCACAGATTCAGGACTTGCTTGGACCTGGACTTGTTAGTTTCTACAACTGTGAGCACCCCTTTTTTGTGGGTGTAATGGTAACACATTTCTGTCTACACATATACATACATATGTGTCACTGGTTTTGCATCCCTGCCTAAGACAACACCTGTCTCAATTCCTCAAAATAACAGTTTTTTTTATACATTTAAAAAAAATTCCAACGCAAACAACTTCACAATTCAAGGAGCCCTGGTATCATAATGGTTATATGTTGGACTGTTCCCCAGAAAGTCAGTCAATGAAACCCACCAGCTGCTCCACAGGAGAAAGATGAGGCTTTCTACTCTTGTGAATAGTGAGTCTTGGAAATCCACAGGAACAGTTATATTCTGCCACAAAGTCACTATGCGTGAATATCAACTTGATGACCTTGAGTTTTGAGTTACTGCCAAGCTTCCTAATAACTTTTTTCAACTCACACATCAATACGTTTTAATTACCTTAATATATTGGCTTCCATGATGCTTCCCTCTTTGGGTTTTCCCTTTGAATCTCTCAACACTTCGGTTAAACTTCACCCACTGACTTTCTTTCCACAGAATACCTTTTAAAATTTAGACTAACTTGTATCCGGCCCTTAAAATAAGTTTAACTAGATGAGATATAACTGGTCTAATTGAAAGGCTATTTAACATCTATGAGAGGGTATCCCCACCCCTCCACCCCCAAGAAACAATCAAACAAAAAGCAACACATAGAAAGCTCCACCGGGCAGACCTTTCATATTATGTATTTTTCCCACTAGCATCAAGCAAAGTGCTTTGAGCTAATGCACCCAGAGGTGTCTCCTACAAAGCTTCTCTCTGGTTATAGTGAATTTTTTAGTGAGAGCAGTTTCACTCAAACCTTGCTTTTCGTGATGGTCAATTTAAGAGAACAACATGCAGCTGTGAGATTTGGTTTCCTGCTCAGGAAAAAATCCACAAATGTGCTGAGATATTGAACACAGTTTACAAAAATCTCATTCTGGACATACATCATCTCCCCGAATGGATGAAAATGTTGACTTGTAGTGCATTTGGAGTTCTTTCCACCAGGTTGAACTGTTAATCTACTTTTTGATTAAGAGGTTCTGAAAAGATTGCATAGGAGTGTGCAAATAAAATCAGCCTGGTTTCTGGCAGACAGGGGACTGGTTTTGGCACCACAACAATGCACCTGCTCATGCAGCCATTTTGATGTGCTAGTTTTTGGCAAAAAAACACAACATGCCTCTCTTTCTCTGTGCCATACACCTTACTCACCTACCTCACTCTGTGAGACTTATTTTTGTTTCCAAGAATGAAGAGGGACATGAAAGGACAGAGATTTGACAATGTAGAAGAGTTGGGAAAAAAATGAGGGAGGTACTATCAGCCATCCCAACAGATGCATTTGAAAAATGTTTCAAAGAATGGAATTGCAGATTTGACAAATGCATTAAATGTAATTGAGAGTATTTTGAAGGTGATAAGGTTGTTTTGTTAAAAAATAATTAAAGACATAGCTTTTAAAAAGAAAATTCCATTTGGGGGACTACCTCCTCATATTTGATAAAATTGTACAAATTTATAGATGACTTGCAATCTAGGAATAAGAAAGCAGCGATGGATTTCATCCTATTTCCTCCTATTGTTGAGTACAATTAAAAACTCTATCTATCTATACATATATTAGAAATAAATAATAGCTATATTATGAGACAAAACAAATAAATCTTCTAGGGCAAGCGTCCTCAAACTACAGCCCGTGGGCCACATGCATCCTGCCAAAGACATTTATCTGGCCCATTGGGTGTTTTTGCCCCGTTTTGTTTTGGTTTTATTTTACTTCAAAATAAGATATATGCAGTGTGCATAGGAATTTGTTCATGTTTTTTTAAACTATAGTCTGGCCTTCCAACGGGTCTGATGGACAGTGAACTGGCCCCTGTTTAAAAAGTTTGAGGACCCCTGTGCTAGGGTGATGGCTTCCCTGGATTTGCTATCTGTATATTATATCCTGACTGAATGCTGTGGAATTCAGCCCCTCAAAAACACAACAAGTGGCACAAACAGAAAGTCAGGAAGAATACAGTTCATCAAAACAAAAAAAGATAGTCAAAATTGCCTTAACCCCTTATCCCACCCACCATTCACACACTCACTGACACACACACAAAAGTTTGTTGCCCAACCATCATCTTTGTCAGTTATTTCTAAGTTTGCATTAGGACATTAAAATGTCCACTATGCCTGATTATAATGGGATGTTCCTTACCTCTTACCAACTTGATGTCAGAAAAGAGCAACACAGAGCTGAAATATTTACCCCATCAAGAAGTAAGAAAACCCACAAATGTAGCATCAGTGGTATTTGGGAAACAGTGACATGGAACTTATTTTCTTACCTGCAACAATGCCCACTGGGTAGCCTGAACTGCCACCCTTAGCAGTAAGGAAGCAATGCTCCTTTTCCATCCAGTCACATTCAGAGGAGTACTGTGGAAACAGATGTTTTAAATAATACCCACCCTGTGTCTCATTTCCTTATCCTCAAATGCCCAGGATACAGAATAAAAATCTCATGCCAAAACAAAGAAAATTTCATCTTCAATAAGAACACAGACGGTGTTAATGTGGGGTGACTACAGAAACAAATCCATAGACATCTTTATGTGTATAATAAAGAGAATTACATACAAGAGCAATTGAATATTGAGAAAACATCCCAGTCCAGTCCAGATGAAGTCCATAAGTCTGCTACCAATCTATAAAGTCCTCTTCACATTCATGCAACACATGAAATAGTGCTGAATGCAGGACGATCACAAGCCAGTGAGTGGAAAGTCTTGTGGATCCAGTGGCAGTAGAGGCATCTTAGCACTGGAAGGGGTTTCCATGTGGTTCCTTCAGCTCCAGAGCTCTAGTGTAGCTCCATGTGTCTTGTCAGCAAGCATTCCTCACAGGGAGTGGGTCTGTGTGTCCTGCCTCCAGTGAGCTATTTATCTCCTTGGTATCTCTAAATAGGGTCATTAAGCTGCAACCGAATTGACAGGCTAAGCTCCACTCCTTTACTCTTAAGTGTCAAATTGACAACAGATTACGTAACTACCACACAGACATTAGCACTGAAATGCCAAAAAGGTTGAAATTGTTTTACAAGAATATAAAAGTAGTCATCATAATTATAAACATTTTTGAAATAAAAATAATACATTAATTCAAATTTTATATAAAAATATATATATAATATAAAGAAAAAGCAAGTGAGTATTTTGGAACTGAAAACTCTAATAACTGAAATAAAAACAGCTGGGTGGATGGGCTCAACAGAAGATTGGTGATGACAGAGGAAAGAATTATAAACTTGAAGACAAAACCTAAGCTATGAAACAAAGAGAAAATATGTATAAATAAACAGATAGATCAATAAACAGAGTCTCATAAACTTACAGCCTATAACAAAGATCAAGATTCGTGTCATCAGGGATGTGGAAATTCAAGGCCACAGGGTGCTTTTGCTTCTCTGAAGCAGAATGATTTCCCACTGCAGAAGCACGATAGCAAGTCAAAGTAAGCATTTATGAGTGACAGCAGAGTTTTTTGATAGTACATTCTCATGGACAAATATGGGTCATCTCCAGAAAGCATGGAGAGACATAGAGAAACATAGAAAGACTAGGTAAGAAGAAGGAGGAGAGGGGGAGAGGGAAGGGAGTATGGTGCAGACCAGAAAAGGGCCATTTCTATGACCTCCTTCCTGGACTGCTCTCCTCACGTGATTGTGTGTCTTGGTGAGCTCTTACGGCATGGACTGATTTGTTTATAAGATGTGTAATGTAATTGGTTCTTTCTATGCATGCTCAAGGTTTGAGTGGTCATCATAAATGTGCCTGCGATATAAATCATCCTTACCACTCATATCCCTTGCCATTGTTTTCTCATGGTTGTGTGCCTGATCTCTTAGGAAGGTCCCTTCAATTTATGGGCATGGTTCGACAACCCTTTGATTTCTAAATGCCCTGCCTATCAGAAACTACTTGAAAATAAATTCAAAGAAGGAAAACTGAAAACTTTCCAAATTAACCTTAACAACGAATCCAAAACACATTAACCTGGAAATTCAGGGGGGGAGACAAACAAGCAAAGATATCCATGCCAAAACATACCATAAAGAAACTCTTGGAAACTAAATATGAAGATAAATAAGTGAATTGAGAAGAATGAGAAAGAAACCCAAACCTTACTTTTAAATGAAAATCAACTCAAATGATGGTGAATTTCCTGTCAGAAGCCATGGGGTTCAGAAAGAAATTACACAATATTCCTCAAGCAGCGATGAGTAAAAACTGTCTGTCTAGAAATCTTTATTAAGCAAAACTATCTTTCAGATATGAAAGAGGGAAACAGATATGGTCTCAGATGACGAAAAACTAGAGTGTTGTCAATAAACTTATTACACTGAAACAATCGATGAAGGAAGTTCTTGAAACAGAAAATACAATACATTGTAGAAGAAAATATCTTGGTTTAACAAAAGGCAGAATGGATCGTGAAAAGAGGGTCATGTACGACGGATGTTCACTTGTTTTAACTTCCTGAAGTTATGTTTGAAATTTTTAGCAAACATTAATACATTATGAATGGGATCCTCAAATAGGTAGAGTAAATCTGCATAATAATTATATTAAAAAGAAGGGAAGGTAAATTCCTGGAAGAAATTTAAGATTTCTACTACCAATTGTAACTGTAAAAATGTTAACTTCAATAGGTTTTAATGGTAATGTGTGTCTGTATCTAGATATAGATGCAGATACAGATGCAGATATAGAGTGGGTATATATAGATAGATATAGATACATGCAATATGCAGGCAAGCAAGAAAAAAAACAGATATAGAAGAACAAAATGTACCAAGAGAAAAGAAATCAAAATGGCAGAAGCATGTAATGAATTACGAATTACAGTAAATGCAAATAACCTAACTGAAAAAAAGCACAACAACCCTAAACTGACTACATGTTGTAATTAAGAAATGTACATCAACTAAAGTGATAAGTTCATTGTTTTGCTCTTGGTAGGTGCAGGTTATGACAAATAGAAACCTTATGCACAACATAAACACTGGCTGGTTGTGGGCCGTCAACACAATTGTTGCATTTGAGCCCATTGTTGCAGCCACCGTGTCCATCCATCTACAGATGTCCTCCTCCAATACTGGTCTCTCTGGATTACGCTTCCACTTACGTGAGACTAAGACTAATATTCCTTGTAAGGAACATTCTGGTTATACATCTTCCACAATAGATTTGTTTTTCTCTGGCAGTCTACAGTATTCCCAATGTTCTTAGCCACCTCCATAATTCAAATGTAGCAATTTCTCTGCAGTCTTCCATACCCATTGCCCAGCATTTACATGTATAAGTGGTGGTTTAAAATACTACGTTTTGAGTCAGGCACACTTTAGCACTCAAAGGGGCTTATTTACTCTTTAACTCCCTAGAGAGTTCTTGTAAAGAAGATTTACCCAAGACAGCGTTTGATTGATTGCCAGCTGCTTCCATGAGCATCGTTGGTAGATACAACTGTAACAACATTGAGTTAGTTTTTTGTGCCAACCTGGCCGATAAAGACATGTGGGGTTTATTAAATAAAGGGTGGAGAGATAAATGTCTCAGTGTGCCTTGCCTTTCTAGTTCTTGGGTCTCTAGCTTTGTGATGGTCAGGCCAGATTGTAGCTGACTTAACCAGTTCCCTGCTTCAGCTGGCAAGGCTCACTTCCTGCAAGACATCCCCAAGGAGAAGCCACAGGGAGCAGCAGTGCGGATAGGGGACAGTGCTGAGATGCTTACACATTCACTGATTTGGCTTTCCTCCTTCAGTCAGCATCATTGAGTCTGTTTTGTGAGATGGAGGAGGACTTTGTGGATTGGTGTTGGACATATGGGTTAATGTTGTACTTGTGGGCTTGAACAGCACTGGGTAGGGATGTTTTCTTCATGTGCACTTATCCTTTATATAAAACTCTCTTATACACGAGTCACTGTAGATTTGTTTCTCTACAGTACCCAGACTAAGAAAAACATCCTTGATAATGTCAAGCTTTTCTGAGTTTTATGAAGATATTGGACCAGTTCCAATAATTTTTGTTTTCTTTATAGGGAGTTGAATTCTCTACAGAATGCTATTATATTTGTTTTCAAACAGCAAGTCCTTCAAACCCTTCTGACTTTAAGCTAGAAGAGTTGTTGTATTTGCAAACTACAGATTGTTAACAGTGGTCCTCCAATTCTACAGCTACCTTCTTCATCTTGTTTAGCTTCTTGGATTATTTCCTCAACATACAGATGAAGTATGGTTAAAGGATTCAAGCTCAAAGCACACCGTTTCTGAAATAACCGTGAAAAAAAGATGTTGAAATGACAGGATGGGGAAAATTCCACAAACATTTTATAAAAATAAAGAAGGAGCGCCTAAATTAATATTAGACTAAAAACAAAAGACAGTTATCTGGGACAAATGCAGGGAGATACATATTTAAAAATATAAAGTATAGCATGTAATTCACTAGTGGAAAAAAATCTCAATTGAATTTCAATTTCAGTTTTAATGAAATTCAATCTTCTTACAGTTTCAAGTGTTATCAGACAGTGTTTTCCCATAAATCCCCAAACTCAAACCAAACCACTGCCATTCAATCTACCGCTACTCTGTTCTGTATGTGGTTTCTCTGGCTATAAGTTGTTATAGGAGCAGATCTACGTCTCTCTGCCAAGGAACGACTGGTCTTTTTGAAATGCCAACTTCGCAGTTATCAGCTAATGCTTACTCAGCAATGTGTAATTCTTCAATATTTAAAATCAAGGCTTGAATTTTTTTTCTTCAGTTATTTCAGCATGAGATAGTATTGAATGTGTTCTTCTTTTTGGGTTTTCAAACTCTAGGTCTTTGCACATTTCATTTTAATACTTTGCTTTCTCAAGCTGTTTACTTGGAATTTCTGTTCTGCTACTTGACTCCATCATTGTGTTTCCTTTTAGCTACTCAAGGTCAAGAGCAAGTTTCAGAGTCTTTTCTGATGTCCACTTTGGTGTTTCCTTTCTTTTTATTGATCTTTCGCCTTTTTCCCATGAATACTATTCTTGATGTCATCCAACAACCCTTCCAGTCTTTGGTCATTAGTGTTCAATGTGTCAAATTCATTCTTGTGATGTTCTCTAAACTTAGATGTATGATACACAAGTTTGTATTTGTCTCTCATTGCCTTCAGCTTCTACTTGAACTTGTATATGAGTAATTGATGATTCATCCAACAGTAAGCCCCTGGTCTTGTTTTGGCTAATGATAATAAAACTCTCCATTTTCACTTGCAATTGATATTGTCAATTTGACCCCTGTATATATTACCTAATGAAGTCCACATGTATAGTCATCATTTATACTGTTGATAAAAGGAATTGGCAATGAATGAAGTCATTACTCTTATACAGCTCTGTCATGCAATTCTCATCTCTACTCATGTACATGTTCTGGTCTATCCAGATTTTACGGTAGAATTGGGGTCATGATAGTGGCAGAGAGGAAGCATTAAAGTGCTACAGGGAAGTTTTATGTTTAATCGGTGCTATATTGCACCCTGACTGGCTCATCTCTTCCTTGTGATCCTTCTGTAAGGGGATGTCCATTGTCTACAGATGGGCTTTGGATCTTCTCTCTGTTCTCCCCCTCATTCACATTGATATAACTTTTCATTCTGGACTCTTGATACCTGCTACCTGATCTCATTGACACCTCATGATCACACAGGCTGGTGTGCTTCTTCTATGTGGACTTGGTTGCTTCTCACCTAGAGGGCTGCTTGTTTATGTTCAAGCCTTTAATGCTTCCTCCCCACCACTATTGTGATCCCAATTCTACCTTACAAATCTGGCTAAACCATAGCATGTGCATGGGGACAGATAGGAGCTGGAAACACAGGGAATTCAGGGCAGATACCCCTCAGGACCAATAATGAGAGTAGTGATACCAGAAGGGAAATGAGGAGATTGGGGAGGAAGGGGGTAACTGATCAAAATGATTTATATATAACCCCCTCCCAGGGAGATGGACAAGAGAAAAATGAGTTAAGGGTGACAGCTGTAGGTATAAGACCAGATAGATAGATAGATAGATAGATAGATAGATAGATAGATAGATATGATATAGATATATTAGCAAGGGTTCATGAGGGAGGGAGGAGGAGTGAGAAAATGAGCTGATACGAAGGGCTCAAGTTCAAAGAAAATGTTTTGAAAATGATAATGGCAACTTATGTACAAATGTGCTTAACACAGTGGATGTATATATGGATTGTGATAAACACTATATGAGCCCCCAATAAAATTATTTTAAAAATCTTTTCCATCTCCAGCTTGATTCATGTCTATCACTAAGGCTATATTTTCTAACTATTGAACTACTGAAACTGTTTGTTTCCAACTTTGATATTCCAATAACAAATAATAATCAATACACCTTTAAAGCATGTTTGGCCAATTTCAGAATTCAGAAATTGGTTGAATTTTTCAAGGTGTTCATCCTTCACTTTAGTGTTTGTATGATAGTTGTATTTGTTTGTCTTCCTTGCAGACATATAGATAGTATCTTATGACATATTGATCTTTAATTGTTTATTTTGATGATGAATGTGACAACATTCCTCTTCAATGTATCATCCTGGCTTAGCAAAGCATATGATTGTTTGATCCAAATACCCAATATAAGTGCATTTCAGTGCTACTAATTCCTAGGATATATAACTCTTTATGCATTTCATGTGTTATGACTACTTCCATTTTACTGGACTCATATTTCATACATTCCACATTCCTTTTTTCCCACTTTTAATTATTTTATTTTTTCATCTTTAGCCATTTTATTGACATATAATTTACATATCATATAATTTAATGGATCAATATATTAACACGAATTGTAAAATCACCATCACATTCAATTCTAGAACATTTTCTTCAATATGTGAAAGAAAGTTTTAAAAATATATGTGTATATAGTATGCCTTTTTTAACTTTTTATTGTGAATCAGATGAAGTTTATAGAGCGGGTCATCCATCTTACGTTCACTATGCATACACATTTTATTTCGACTCATCCATTGTAATCCCCTCAATGTATTATCACTGACCCAGCTTTCTCCCTGTGTTGTTTGTTTGCATTCATGTTTCTTTCTTAACCCTCTGAACTTTGTCCTTGGGTTGATGCCTCCCTTTTGATCTTAAATGTTTGATTATTCTACCACAGAATAATGTCAGACTTGAAGGGTGACTAAGGGATCCCAGGGATCACCTGTCTCTATCTGACCAGTAAAATTTTGCATTCTATAAATTTTGCGTTTCCACTCTATCCTGGACAGTCTAATGCCAAACTTTTCAGACAAGTCGGTAGTGGTAACAGGGTATCACCTTGTTCTGATCTCAGTGTTGTGGAGACTGATATTTGCATGACTCACAAGTTCATTGAACTCATTGTTTCCCTATGCCTCTTTATCCTCATCCCTTTGTGGACAGGCATAAACCAATGGTTGAAAGTTAGATGGCTGCTTATGAGATTTTAAGCCTCCAGGCACTATTCATCCAAGCAGGATCCAGAACATTGTTTTTGCCTTCCACATTTCTGATATTAATGGGTGCTGGTGGCTGTCTCTTCTCCATTAGCTTCTCGTCAGCAAGTATAGGTCCCCAAAGCATTGGTCCGTTCACATCACTAAAGCAGATTCTATTTGAGAAGGCAGCTCTTTTCCAGTCTGATTTTGAGGTTATTCCAAACCGAGCATCTCATTGTATGGCGAGATAATGGACAATAGCCAGCTGCTATTCATAGGGCTTCTGTTACTGACCTTTCAGCAGTGGTCTGCAGTGCTCCTTCTTCTGATCTTTCTTTGTCTGGGAGCACTACTGAAAGCTCTTCAACAATGGTGAGGTGCTGGCATTGGCAATACAAATGACATAGCTTCCCGCATTGTGGCAACATTCAAGCCACTATTATTGGGGTGCAAATAAACTGCACTCCTTGCCGATTTGTAAAGTGTACTTTGTCCGTTGGGTGTTAATTTTTAATGATGAGGGGAACCACACTTTTGTATCTTAGCATAGGTTAAAAACTGAAAACCAAACTCACTGCCATCAGTCAGTGCTGACTCATAGTGACCCTCTGTGAGTCTGTGGCTTTCCAGGACTGTAACTGCTTATGGGAGTTGAAGGCTTTCTTATGAGAAGCTACTGGTGGTGATTTCGAACTGTCAGTCATGAGAATCACAGCCCAACACATAATCACTACACCACCAGGGCTCATAATGTGTTAAAGAGGGCCACATTTGACTTTTGCATAACTCTCTTACTTTTTTTGTGTTCTATAACCTACTTTGGTATTATTTATGAACTTAAAAGAAACAATTAGGCATTTTTGTATTTTCTCATTGTTTTCATGTGTCTCTTACTCTTAACTCTCAACTCAAAGGTCTCCATCTCATGGAAAACCATTGCACACCCTATGTAAAAGAGCCGGTTGTTATCCTTCAATTTGTTTCACATTTTATCCCTTTACTGTTTATTATTTTACCAAATCAAGTGTAGTATTTCAAATTTTTCCTTAAATTTATTTAATTTTTAAACTTGTTTTCTTGATTTTCATTAGTGTAACATGATATTCAGAAAAGAGGCTTTGTTCAATGATGTATTTTCAGAGCCCGGCACAATCACAAAAGAAAACGTACCATTTCAATGAACTGCTTCTCCTTTTAATTCCAAAGAAACTCACTTCCATCGAGTCATTGGAAACCCTCTAGGGCAAGCTAGAACTGACCTTGTGAGTGTCCAAGACTATAATATTGTATGGGAGCACAAAGCCCCATCTTTCTTCCTCCTTTTAATTAACCATAATCTATTACTAAAATATCTTTCATGTATTATAGATTGAACGGTATTATATTCAAATGGTTTATCTGAAAAGCTTGCTTCTCTTGAAACAAATTTAAAAAATAATTTGTGAAAGTATGATGTATTTTAAATAAACCGTGGCCTTGTACACAGATCTTTGTATAAATTGTAGTATCCAGGAATAAGATACTTCTCCATTCCAGACTTAGGATGCAAAACATCTTAATGACAGTTACATTTTTTATTCTGATACCTAGATAATTTAAAATGCATAGATTCTTGGCATGCAATAAGAAGAAGCTCAGTTTAGATGACAGGACATTATATTAAGAAATAAAATAATCTCCCTGAGAGCTTTGTTCAAACACTTTCTCTGCGAAATTGGAAAGGAAGCTACCTTCTCATCTTAATTTCTTATTAAATGGCATGGTAATATTTGTTGTATATCTCCTAGTGAGAATCAATCAGAGAATTATAGAGTAGCACTTTGAAAATTAAAACCCAAATTAAAGAATATGTTTAATAATATGAACTATTTTTCATATTGCATCAGGATTTAACAAGAAAACATGAAAATGCACATCATTTAATATATTTTAAAAACCCTTGGCACAATTTCTTATCTAAGGTAGGAATAAAGTGCTTAGTTTCTTTCTGGTAGATAGTTTAGTGGAAGAGACTGAGAGACCTTGTACACAGGTAACATAGGACACAGGGATGGACAGGAATTTGTGTAGGATATAAACAAATTAATCTGCTAAAAGCAGCATCTTACACTGTAGGAAAAAGAGATTACTGTTATACAACCCTGGGTTTAATTCTTGGTTTCGTCATTTATTAGCAGAGCATATTGGACATATTGTTAATATCTCCACAGCTCATTTTCCACATTGATAAAATGGGGAGATAAATACTATCCCTTCATATAATGCTTGTGAAAAACAAAGTAAAGACAATTTGCATAAAGTACTCAGTCAAGTGTCCAACACAGAGCACTGTGCCAAGTAACAGATGATGATGAGAATTGATTGTGGGAAGAGGGATATCTAGGTTCTGAGGGAACTGGCATTTACAAGGCGTAAATAAATCACCTGAGGAGTAAACAAACCACATGGTAGAGGTTCTGGGCATACAGGGAAAATATATGATGGGTTGCATGCACTTTCTAAGATAAGAGAGCAGGGCGTCCAAAGCCATGCCATTGTTATTGTGAGCTGTCACCCAGCCAGTTCCCGCCCAGAGCAGCCGTATGCACACCAGAAGGAAGCATCGTCCAGTCCTGCACCATCTTCACCATTGTTCTTCTGGTTGAGCCCGTTGTTGCACTGTCTCCATCCACCTTGTCAAAGGTCTTCCTCTTTCTTGCTCCCCTGCTACTTTACCAAGCCTGATGTCTTTCTCCAAGGTTGGGTCTCTCCTGACACGACCAAAGTACTTGAGACAATGTCTTGCTAGCCTTTCTGGAAGTACTTCTTCCAAGTTAGATTTGTTTGTTCTTTTGGCAGTCCATGATACCATGATACTTTAAATGTTCTTCATCTGCACCATAATTCAAATGCATTGATTCTTCTTTGATCTTTCTTATTCAATGTCTAAATTCCACATGCATGTGAGGTGATTTTAAATACCATGACTTGGGTTAGGCCCATCTCAGTTCTCAAAGAAACATCCTTGCTTTTCAACACTTGAAAGAGATCTCAGGCAGCATATCTCCCCAATGCAGTGCAACCTTGGCTCTGTTGATTGCTCCTTCCATGAGCATGGATAGTGAACACAAGCAAGACAAAAGCCATGACTTCAATCTTTTTTTTTCTTTTTGTTATGATGTTGTCTATGGGTTCAGTTGACATTATTTGTGTTTTCTTTCCCTTGATTTGTAATCTACACTAAAAGCTACAATCCTTGACCTTCATCAACAATGGGTTCAAGTCCTTTTCACTCTCAACAAACAGGGTTGTGTCATCTGCACAGGGAAGGTATTAATAAACCTCCCTCCAATTCTGATAGCACATTTTTCTTCATACAGTTCAGCTTCTCTGATTATTTGCTCAGTCTACGGCCTGAATAACAATGGTGAGAAGTTACAACACTGACACACATTTTTCCTGATTTTAGACCATGCAATATGTTCTTGTTCGGTTCCCACAACTGCCTCTTGATCCATGTACAGCTTTAGCATGAGCGTAATGTAGTGTTCTACAGGATACACTCGGTAACTTGCTATGATTGGAACACAAAATACTTTACCAGAGGTATAAATTGCAATTTGACTTTACATCATATTAAAAATAAAGCATTGACAGTGCTGGAGAATTGAGCTGTATGATCATTTTTGTCTTTTTAAGATAGTTCTGAATGCAGACAGACTATTATTTGATAATGGAGATGCTAGAATCAGAAACATCAATTATCATGCTCTTTATGTAATACAGAGAGTCTGTATCATAAAATTCTAAACTGGAAGGTAGGAATGGATAAAAATGATGATGAATATGAGAACCAAGGGAAGGACATCTTTAAATAATACAAACATACTTGTTTATGAAAAGGATTCACACACAGCAGTAATGAAAAATGCACCAGAAAATGTTTTCAGAAATTGGTATTATTACTACCACAAAATCTCAAACCAAAATATACTAGGAACTGTGTTTGATTTCACTGTTCTGCCAGTTTGTGCACCTTCCAAAGGCAAATGTGATACCTCAGCGACTCTCATCTGGAAAGCAAATATCCTGAATGCCTCATAATTGGCACTAAAAAATAATGAAATTTTAAATGTTTCTGTAGTGCGATATCCCAAAACGTGAGTTCTAATTTTGTGATTTTGATATACCAAGACATGCTTCTCCACCTACATTTCATTTGTTGATGTCATTGTCTACAGTCATCCCATCCACGTAGGCTTCATGTAGTTTCCGGTTACGTACCCTACATAAGTGAATGGTGCCCTCTACAGTGGTTTTCCAACAAACATCACTCACAATGACCTTGGAAACACACTTCCCTTTGTAATGTTCTTTTTCTAGTTCTGGTCATTAATCAAAACAATCTAACATAGTTGTGTTTATTGAAAAGTAATAAAAAAATTGTATAAACAAGATATTCAAGTTGAGTTGTTTTCTCTGGCACTGGTACTTGTACTAAATGATACTTGATTAGCACAAATGCATTTTTAAGTTAAAATACATGTGTCTACATGAATTTACATAATGATGTGCAATTACATTGCCTAATATTTATTGATCACCACTACATACTAGGAACTGTTTTAAGCTGTCTACATGTGTTATGTTTTCTGAACTATAGAATCTGGGTAATATTAGCCCACTTTTTAAAAAAAAGTCAAATTTAATGGCCTTTTTCAAAGTTAGTATTTAAAGGAGATAAATTTAGCAAGGATCCCCATTTTTAATGACTATCATATAGTAGCTTATGTTCTATTATATCCATGCCTATTGAAGCATTCATATGTACACAAATATGCATTTCTATACATACAATTCCATAAAGGTAGCATCTCCATTCAGATGTGAGAAAGTGTGTGCCAAAGCCTTAATGGAGGAATGCTTTGAAACAAAGCAAAATATACAATTACTTATGTCTCTTGCTCTGGGCACAGTGATTTATAATTTTGAATTAAGCTGTAAAACAAATTCTACTTTAATAAACAATTACTAGCAACACTGATCAACTTAAATATCTACAGACACCTTTACAATTTCTAAAAATAGCAAGATACCAATTTTCAGTATTCTATACCAACAACCTTATAAACGATCTATAATTAGAGCATTTGAAATTAATTTAGGGAAATATGAAAGTGTAATTTTCAGGTCACTCAGTTAATCTGAAAAGTCTGAGTTACTTGGAACCCGGACCCAAGGTATGACTACACATTAATGAGGATGATTTAATGTAATTTAAAAAAAAATCAATCTTATAATTGTAAAGCAGAGGTCAAAAACTGGCAGGCTACAGGCCAGATTTTGCCCTCAGATATGTTTGGTTTGGCCCACATTATTTTGGCCTGTCTAAAATTGTAAATCTTTTGAAACAGTTTCCAGTATTTAAAAATCAGAAGACACATAAAAGCCTTGGGTTTTGACTTAATTTTAAAAATCTGTAGATCTGGCAAGCTGGCTATTCTTTCTTTGTGAAAATTTGTATTTTTGTAAGCCCCTTGTACCTGGTGTCACCATGATTCTGCACTCTGTCGAGTGTTCCATGTTTATTACTTTATAGACAGGGTTTCAAACCAGCTTGCACTGGTTCCACAATGCTGCTGCAATTCACTCTTTTTTACTTATTTTTTTCTCCCCACCCCGGATATACTAAATAAGAATATCTGTTTAATGAGATGACCTTGGAATCATGTTAAAAATTTAGATTTTGACTAAATATGTCTACTGTACAAATATAAATTTATAGTAGGGGCCAAACCAGAATAAACTAGCTTGAAGATCTTTTTCTAAACACAGTTTGCTTTCATAATTTGAATTATTCAGGCAATATTTATAATTTTTAAAATCTATAACTCCTGTTTAAAATTATAGCTATTATTTAAGGATTTCTACACATCATGTACATTTCATATTTCTCTAAAATTGTCTGCATTATATGTTAGATTTTAAGAGGTAGCCCCCAAGCCTTACCCCAATATCCCCAGTCATTGGTAAATAGAAAACTTCTCAGAGTGATTCAACTAAACAGTAATGTAGATGCTGCTGTAAACAGATTTCCAGATGTAATTAAGGAGTTTATCCAGGTGAGTCTAGTCTAATCACAGGAATTATATATTAGCAGAGCGTTCTCTCCAGCTGGAGAAACTGGATATATTTTTTAATGAATAAGTATGTCAGCAATTGCACTCAAACGCATCTAGAAAAAAATAAAATTAAAAAAAACATCCCTGTTGTAAACCTTCTACTCCCCATGTACTAAGCAACTGAGGGCATCATGTGAAAGTTGAGAGTGATCCCCAGATGACAACTAGATGAAATCGGGGTCCTCGGCCTCAAAACCACAAGGAAATGAATTTAGCCCAAACCCAGGGAGCTTTTAAAATGACCTTGAGCTGAGACGTAAGCTGCACTCAGCACTGCACCTGGGACTACTGACCCCTCAATGTCAACCCTGTGAAACCTCATGCAGGGAATTCAGCCCAGAGCCCTAACCAAATGAACTTGTGAGCTAACACTCTCAAGAACAGGAAACATTGTGAGGAGGCCCTGAACTGGGCAGCATTTCCACTGCTGTGCAGAAGGTTACTAGCGGTCGGAACCGACTAGACGGCAGCTATCAACAACAACAACATCCTGACTGTTGTTTTTTTTTTCTAGTGCTCCCTTCCTGGCTGTTTTAAGATTCTAAATTTAGGGCATTTTTGAAAGGATCAATAGAACACTACTCCAATGTCAAATCACTTACTCCTGAGATGAAGCCTTCACAATCATATTGCTTTATCCCATTCGTGGTCAACACGTTAGCAAGGCAGAAAGGGCAAAGAGGATGGAGTCTGGCTGGCAAAGTGGCTACATACTGGGTTGCTATCTACATGGTCAGTTGTTTGAAACTACCAGTCAAGCTGGGGGAGAAAGACAGGGCTTTCCAGTCCCACAAAGGGTTAAGTTCCCAGAAACTGACAGGAATAGGTCTGCCCTATCCTGTAGGGTCACTATGAATGGACATCAATTCAGAGGGCAGTTGAGTTTGGTTTACTCAGCTGGAGTGAAGGAGAGGCAGAGACAGGTTTCCCATATGTGTTAATCCTTGCTCTATTCTTCCCCATCCTCTTTTTTGTTTTATTCTCATTTACATTATTCTAAAAGTTCCACTAATAATTTCACTGTAACATTTCTTGCCCTTTAATTTGGCACAGAGAATCAATATCTACCAAGTCTTCTTTCTTGCCAAATGTGTGACAGAAAGCCCCCAAAAGGGAGAGACTCCAATACGCGGAGGCTGTGAGATTCAAAAATATGCCCAGGAGTCAATCTAAGAAATGTTACTTTATTCCATTTGGACACTTGAAACCCAAAGAACCGTCTTGCTTCTTTCAGCTGTTAGCAAGTCTATAGAGGAAAGCTTCCGTGCAGAGGGTCCTTTGGAGGTTCCCTTGTATAAGGAGACATCGAAACTGCTGAGGTTGTTAAGACCAGGTTGCTCACATACCAGAAAGCCAGATGCGGAGCAGAGTCAAAAGCATTCCCAATGCCTCTGGCTGTGACATTCTGCAGCCCTTGACATTCTGTGTGGTGCTCCTAGAATTAAGGTGGGTCCACTGGGAATGCCTGCTCACCTGCAGGGACCATTTTTGGAGCATTGCTTCATGTCCCGACACCAACTCTCTTTGTTGAGGAAAAACAATGTAGTACCGATTTAAGATGATGAAACTACAAATACAAACACATTTAAGTAAGTGTATTAATCTGTAGTGAGTGGCAGTACTTGGTCATAGGAACCCCAGTGAAGCAGTGGGTCAAACATTGGACTACCATCTGGAAGGGAGGTGGTTCAAACTCTGCAGTTGAAAGGTAGGCCAGTCTGCTTTGCAAACATTGACAGCCTCAGAATCTCTACAGAGGCATTCTGCTCTGTCCCATCAGGTCACTCCGAGTCTAATCAGTTCTAGGACAGTGTTTGGGTTTTTTTTTTTGGGGGGGGCAGAGGTGCTAAGTAATAAATTTGTGATCAAAATGATCAGTATTAAACTTTTGTTGGTTTCCTTCATTAATAAAAATATGAAAACATAAACATTTAAGTCTTAGGAGAGATCCATGAACATGTATACACACATCCCGACGACGTCAAACATGACTCTAGGAAAGTAAAGTGAGCTATTTTTCAAACCGTTCTGGAAGGGATGCCATTGTAAGCCTTTTGTGACTGTGACTTTAAGTCTGTACGTTCTAACTGTTGCTGGAAAGCAAGGCCATGGGATTGCCTGTCGCTGTTTCAGCCAAAGATGGACCCGGTTGATGTGAGAACCTCTGAAATGCTAGAGAAGGAAACCCTGGGAGGGGCTACCTGCAAACTGATAGGCAGCAAGGTGAGGGCAAAGGGATGGTCCCCCAAAGGCCCACCAACCCACAAGAAATAGTCAAGCCCCTAAGGAAGAGGGACTGTCCGAAAAGACCAGGAACATGCTAGAAGGGTATGGGGAATGATATGTGAAGTGAGGGCCAGTTGTATTACATGCATATGTACACATGCCCACCCAAACCTGGACATGTGCTGTAAGGCTCAATGACATCACGTATCAACTACACGCTTGAGCATGTCTTCTCATAGCCCAGCCACACACATGTCACAACCTCTGAGTGGATATGGGAAGAGAGCAGTCAGAGAGGAAGGGCGTACAAAGTGAAGACACAGCTCCACGTGTTCCCTTCCCCTCCCCTCTCTCTGGAGATGACCCATTCTGCTCTGTGAGAATGCACTCTCATAAAAAAAAAATTCCCTTAACTTACTATCATATTTCTGTGGTGTGAATTATTTCCACACTGAGAAGCAAGAACAGATGAAAATCATCTCATAGCCTAACACCTTTGCTAGGATATCCCTCCTAACTCAGATAGCCCTATAACCATAAGCTTCCCAGGCTCAAAACTAAACATTCCTGTCCCTAGAGTCTGGCATGTCTCTCTGCTCCACCTTCTGTTCACATTTCCTCTTTTCAGATCTCATTTCTTCACCGTTAAAAGAAAGACATATAGGATCCCTAGTCACTTACTGGACTGTCACTCTGTGGTAGAGAGATGGGGCTCTCTACGCCTATAAACAGTTTCATTCCCCAGAGGCCCACAGGCGGTTCTACCCTGTCCTCTGAAATCACTATGAGTCAGAATCACTAGGGTATTTGACACAGGACCACAGTGAGTTTGCAGCTAACTGTTGGGAGGTACTTCTACAGATCGCCATGCCAGGGCTCTGACAAAGTGGCTGCCCACGATGACATCTAATCACCTGCCTTTCTCGGAGGTTATGCTGTCTGCACCTCTTTGAGCCTCCTCTCTTATATACCATTGGAAAAAAGGTAGCTCTGCAGCTACTGTGTCCCTGTGTCTCAGTCCCTAGAGCCATCGTGCATCTTCTTTCCCTGTTCTGTTATTTTTCACCCCCATATTGACTGCCTTCTTTCCCCCTTATGTAATATGCGCTTGGTCTGTGCTGTTTCATCACAGTCTACTAATCCTACTTATGGAATATACCATTGGTCTTTGCTGTTGAATTACAATCACAATCTGTTCAGGTCTACTCATCCCTCCTCCACTGGATCCCCTGGATTGACTAAAATTCCATACGCAAGTGAGGCACACAGTCCTCTACAGACTTACACAAAAATGGGCCCCCTTTCCCCATTGACAGTTACCCAATGGTTTGGCCACAGCTTCGTGGGGGCTAAATTTATTAGATGTTGAACCCCTTTCCTGGCCTTCTGGACATCCATCATCTCATTTATAGAAAAGGCAGGGGACTGGGCTCTTGTCTTTTTGCCAAACATTGTCCTAGAAGCATTTGCAAAGTCAAGTCTTTGAACAATTGCTGACAATTGCCAAAGAGTCATCAAGAGCCTTCTCAAGCACAACCTTTGTTTGTCTCACTATGCCAGGAATGGCCCCATACACCATACTATTTACAATCTCGGTTCCAATTGTACTAGGCAAACAAATACCTAACCCAAGAATCCCAAAGTTCCTATTCTGAGATCGCATTCAGATTTAGCCAGAAGACAGTCCGATGGCTCTGGAGTAACTAAGCAATTGGTCCACATCACATAAAGTAGTATGCCACTAGCCATGAGCCAGTTGTCCCCAAACACCTTGTTTGCTTTCTGGAAAACAGCAGAAGTTTGGTCAAAGGCCTAAAGCTGAATCCAGACTGCTGAAGACAGAAACATCTGTCAGAGACCCTCAGGTTCAGAAGCCCCTGTTACGACTCAGGGGTGTTGGGCTCTCAACCTGTTGCTGCTTATTATCTAGATGGACAACCAGAAGTTTGCTCCTAAGGGACTGCTTTTGCAATGCATCACGTCTTACTGATCAAGATTTCACCCGCAAATGGTAAACAAGCGAAGAGTAGAGTCCTCCCACACCGCCTGGCCCCCGTATATACTAGGAGATAAGGAGTCCTGGCCACAGCATGGGACCCTTTGTCTGCCCACTTAGTACAGTTACATCTTTTCTGCAAGAGTTCAGGGAAATGGACTGTAGTCCCTTTTGTCCAAGAAGCTTTCCTCTAGACGGACAATAAAGACCTTTGTTGAAAATGTACCACATACCCTGCAGAGTGCCAGAGCCTGGGGCTGACAGCCCTCAGCTCCTGGCTCAACTGCACTGCCCCTCTACCCGGGGCCGATGACCTTGACCCACACAAACAGAACTAAACCCTAAAGAAACTTGAGGGGGAAAAGGTGCCTGCAGAGTTCTACCTTTAGTGGAGCCAGCTGGAGAATTTAGCTCCGCAGTCATTCATAAACCTTTCACCCGGGTTGAACTTAGGAAGATGAAATGCAACCCAGGCAGCTACTTAAATAATCCATAACACTACGTGGCTGCCTTTCAGCACCTCACCCTGGCCTGTGACTTAGCCTGGAAGGATAGATTATAATTTTAGGACAAACTATTGCAGATTTTGAGAAAAAACAGGTAGTAAAAGAAGCCAAGGCATTTGCAGATGACTTACATGTGATGAATGAGAAACACCCAGCAACAGAAACAGCTAGGTCTCCCACTGAACCCTCCTGGGATTACAAGAATTCCACTGAAAAGCGGGCATAGGAGCACTCTCTAGTGGGTACCACGGCTGCACTAAAGTCACATGGGCAAACGGCTATCCCTTATTCTAAACTCACAGCCATCAACACGGAGCCTGTTGACAGTCTTGTAAACAGCTTAGAACAATTTGGATTTGGCTCACGACAAGGACAAATGCTGCTAAAAGATGAGCCCCTCTCACAGGCTACATTAGACGTCTATTTAAAGCTTCAGGAGGTAGTAGAGGAACCTGCTGGAGCTACACTAGCCTGGATGGTGACATTGTCCAATGCTACTCTCTACCATAGGGACAGGGGGAAGCAGCTTGGGCTCAGGAAATCAAAAAACAGAAAGAAATTAG
Organism: Tenrec ecaudatus; assembly: GCF_050624435.1. NCBI lineage: Eukaryota > Metazoa > Chordata > Mammalia > Afrosoricida > Tenrecidae > Tenrec > Tenrec ecaudatus. The sequence goes on from NC_134540.1 coordinate 100,021,652, forward strand.
ACATCCTCAGGACTTGGCCCCTATAGTTAATAGGCACCCACTACCTTCCTAGTTCCAAGGACCCTCGCACAGGACACAAAGTGTCATGTCTGCCATTGTTTGGTCCATTGAGCAATGAAACGTCCTAATGAGAAAAGGCCTCCGTGAGGGTCCTGCTGTCACTGTAAGTGAACTGAACACCAAGCAGCGTTCTATCCTATGGGAAAGACTTGAGAGGAGTGTAGTCTACAGTGATCTCCAGCTGCTAGCCCAAGACAGAGGTGGCCCATTCCCGACAGCCTAGCACCAGGAAATTGCTGCTACTGGTCTGGAGATCTGGGTAAGCATGGATATGACAGATTGACCAGTGAGTTTACGTGTGGACACTGGGACTATCAAGTCTCTCCTTAACCTTCCCCAGGCTCCTTGCAGTGAGTATCTCAAGACAATAGGTCTGACTCAATGGCTCATTGAGATGGGAGAACACAATCTTCAGAGCAAGTAAAACGAATTAATCAATGCTTCAAGTTGACCCTTATGAAATTAACATAAGAAACTCAAATACACTGGAAGGATATGCTCCCAGTAGCTCTACTCTGTCTCAGAACGGGCCCACATCACCCCCCCATGTTTATCTTTTGAGGTTTTATATTGGTGAACCTTCCTTGTCACAGAGCAGGTATGCATGCCACGTGTCCTTAATAAAGCAACAGTCGACAAGAATAATTCAATATGACCTTAGCCAGACCCAATGGGAACACACCGCCTTCCTGGAGACCTACTTTTTATAACTTTTTTATACTGTTTTTATAGAAACAGTTCCCCCAAATCCAAACTGCAGCCAGTCTGGAAAGGTCTCTCTTAGTAAGACTATCTGTATTGCTGTTCAAGTCCCAGGGTGTATGGTGTGGATCCAGCATTCCTGAGGAAAGCAGAAGAGACCATCCGGATCAGCCGTGCCACACTCCATCCAAATGGATCAAACACCCATGAACCCTTGGACAGTCTTAGGGAAGTGTTTCCTCTGCGCTCCCTAATACAGACAACTGCTCTTCAGAGAATTGTTCCTCTGTCCCCAATTGCCTTTCAGCTTGTGAACGCCATTGCTCAGGTCTCATGTTTAAAGCAGGCTTGCTGACTATGTCTGTCAATCCAAAATGTGAGCTATAGAGATATGTACAACACATAAGCTCTGACCAATGGGAAGAACCTGTCCATAAGGTTGACTCAACAAGCTTTTCGCTCCGATACATGGAGTACTCTAGCTTGTAAAAGTTAGAGGGCCTGTTCCTTAAACCGATCCTCCCACTTCCCAATTGTGGCCCATCTGCCTCTACGGGGACAATGATCTATTACTTGACTAATAGTCCCCAAGAAACCTATCCATGCTGTACAGTGAACAACACCACTAACCAAGAACCCAAAGTAGGAGAAATTCCTTCCTCTCAATTTCAAAATCTCTCTATAGTACCAAGTCCTCTCTGTAAAAGAACCCTCAGGAGTAGCTACTCTAGGATCTCCCAGGATGGGATGGCCCTGCTGATGTGAAAACAAAACACCAACTTCATTTTGACCAATTTCTCCAACTGGCTGAGCACCCTATTCATTTCCACCTATTGTGGAGAAATCAATATCATTCTAGGCAGGCTTTCTTGAACCTCCAGCTGCCCCACCCCAATCAGAACACCTCAGAGGACATTCTCATTCTCGTTGCTCTTCCCCCAAACTTTCTTAAGCTGTTCACCCCCTTTATCTCTTCCGGAATTCAAACGATCAAATTACAAATAATATTAAACCAAGGCTATTACCCTCAAGAATGCCTGGATCGTCCCTCCACCTCCATTTACGTGGGCTCCTGAACTGACAACCCCTTCCAGAAGAGCAGGAAGGGATAGACCCAAAGCCCTTCTTGCTCATGATCATCAGGAAGTAGGCAGAATGACTGACACCTCTTCCCAATGATCTGGGTCCATACTCCTTGATGGGGAATGGTAGGCAAGAACCTTAGGAAAAGGGGGTTGTTCCCAAGAGCCCACTAACCAGGAATTGCTAGCCAAACCCATAAGGAAAGGGGACCTTTCCAAGAGATCGGGCACATGCTAGAAGTCTGTGGGGAAAGATAAGCAGTAAGGACCAGGTGCATCACACGCACACTTACACATGCCCACTAAAGCCTGGACATGCCTTTTAGGGACCAGTTCCATCATATGTCACACACACACTTGAGCATGTAAACTGAGAGCCCAGCAACCCACAGAAACACCCCTCTGAATAGATATGAGAAGAGACCAATCAGTGAGGAAGTGTTTATAAGATGCGGACACAGCCCCACCCCTCTCTAGAGACAGCCCATTCTGGTCTGCCAGAATTCACTGTCATGAACACGTATTGAAACTTACTATCATGCTTCTGACATGTGAGTTCTTTCCTTGTTGAGAAGCAGGAACTGAGGAAAGGATCTCACAACCTAGCAAAACTTCTTTAAAACCCAGTGAAAATCCAGCCAGTAATGTACCTTAAACTCTGTGACAAAAATCAGGATTTACAATGATGGCAAAAATGATTAGCAGATTTCTCAATGATCACAGAATAAAACTGACATTTTAACTGTGTTACAGAAAGGACAGGTTTTGTAATGGTCAAGGAAATAATACACACACACACACACACACACACATATATATATAGATCGCCATCATTACATTTCATGATGTTTCTATGTTGGCCTTACAAGATTCCCCAACCTGTTACCCCCAAAGTCCTTATGATTCATATGTTTTAATAAATGATTTAAAAGTCTATAGAAGGGGAATATCCATAAGCATATTTGTCTTTTAAAGTATTTTAAATAAATATCAAAACAGAATCAGTTCATTGAAAAGTATACACAAAAGATACAAAATGGACAGGTGCAGTGCTAATTGTTAGGGAGTTTACGTTTGTTCGTTTACACCTTGGTTTCCTCATCCAGAAGAACATGTCGTCTCGTCAGACCAACTTAAAGCCCTCTTTACATTCTTTTTTTAATCATGTTATTGGGGGCTCATAAAACTCCTTTTAAAAATATCGTTTTATTGGGGCTCATACAATTCTTATCACAATCCATACATACATCCATTGTGTCAAGCACATTTGTACATATGTTGCCATCATCATTCGCAAAACATTTGCTTTCTACTTGAGCCCTTGGTATCAGCTCCTCATTTTTCCCCTTCCTCCCCCATAAACCCTTGATAATTATAAATTATTATTATTTTGTCTTATCTTACACTGTCTGACGACATCTCCCTTCACCTACTTCTCCACTGTCTGTCCCCCAGGAAGGAGGTTGTATGTAGATCCTTGTAATCGGTTCCCCCTTTCTACCCCACTTTCCCTCCACCATCTTGGTATCTCCACTCTCACCACTGGTCCTGAAGGGATCATCTATCCTGGATTCCCTGTGTTTCCAGTTTCTATCTGTACCAGTGTATGTCCTCCAATGCAGCTGGATTTGTAAGGTAGAATTGGAATCGAGATAGTGTGGAGGGAGAAGCATTCAAGAACTAGAGGAAAATAATAGGTTTCTTTTTTACATTCTTGATGGTTTGGAGGTTTACTTATTTGGCTGCTAAGCACAAAGTCAGCAGTTCAAAACCATCAAGTGCTCCATGGGGGGGGGAGATGTAACTTTCTATTGCTATGAAAATATAGTCTTGGAAAATCACAGATACAGTTCTATGCTGTTTTATAGAGTTTCTGAGTCGAATCAACTCTGATATATTTTCCTTTGGTTTCACATTATTTACTTATTTAATTCCTTTTTCTGTATTGTCAATGGTAGTAATTAAAAAAGATGGCTTATTATATTTATTTGTAATAAAATAATGAAATATATAATTGTCTTAGCAACATAAAACTATTGGAATAATTGATAAAGTGTCCAAAAGTAATGCCAGTTTCATGGGTGCTTTTTCATTCCTAGAAGAAATGGAAAACTTTAGACAGGAGTAGGTAGTACCGTCTCTTGATGGGTATAAACTAACTCTACTGGGAAAAAGCAGAAATACTGGTTTGTTTTTGGTGGACGTAAACTGCTTGTCTTTCTTGTTAATCTGTGTGATCAATTTTTGTTGTCGTTAAGTGCCGTCAAGCCAGGTCCAACTAAAATAAAGGACTCCCATGAAATTTCCAAAGGTGCTTCATTCAACTGAACTTTCCAATTAATTTCAGTAATACAATCTTTTAAGTGAGTGGCGTGCGTGAATTAGTATGTGTCTATATTTGAATAATATTGGTTTTCTTTAGAAATTAAACTTGAATCGTGTTTGCATTCTGCTTCTTTCTGGAAAGCACACAGGTGCGTCTAATATTCAGGACTTTGAGTGGGTTCCTTCCAGTTTGAAGCCTTGTTAATAAAATGAGGTGGGAAAGGCCTTCTAGGAATTGAGAAATGCACCATGCTAAATAATAAACCGAGGTTTGCAGGTGCATAGAGGAAGAGTCCTCTGATCCTTCAAAAAGCAGGTAAAGATGAGAAGACAGGATAAAATCAGAGGCTTGCAAATGGTTCAGAACACTAATATACCAAACAGGGTTATGAGGAGGAAACTCGGGAAAGTGTTCCTCTTTCATTTTTGTGTGCTAAATGTCAAGGTCAGGTCCCTTTGACTCCATGTCTCTCTGGCAATAAATTTCAATATACTCTCCTTTCTCCAAAAAGAAGTACCCATTTCCAGTCATGTCCCTGCTATCATAGAAATTGGATTGAATCTTCCTTTGTTCACCACTCTCTGAGGGCACCCCGCTGCCTGGACAACATCTTTCAGCCTCCTTGGCTGGCTGTCAAAGCAAGCTAAACTCTGACTTCAAATTACCCCTCACCACCTACTAGATCCAGCCCAACATTGCACCTTTTCTCCTCAAACACAGCCTATTATTTCCTTCCTTTGTGCTTTTTCCAGTTCTCTCTCTTTGTGTCACTACTTTTTGAAAACCTGCTTAGCTCTAAAGGTCCAGATTAAATCGCATTTCTTCTGAATCCCTGTGTACCATATTAACTTTATTCTTTTATTTATCACGTTTTCTTCAGTTCTTATATTTAGTTGTCCCTGGTATTTTTCTGTGAAGCAACAAGTTGTGATGCTGAAATCCCAGACTCGGTAAAATGTTTCATTTTTTCCCCTCTATGTTGCTTCCCATTTTCTCAAAAGAAGCACAGAAAAGCTCATATAAATTTTGGTTAAAATAGTTTCCTCAAAAACCAATAGGGGAAAAACTGGTTATACATATTTCCCGAATACCATTTCCTTTTTACTTTATTTATTTAGCTGTTCCTTTTGATGTTTACTGCCTATTTCTATTTGGGTTCATGTTGTAGAGCAGAACTGTTTTATAGGATTTTCTTGCCTCTAATTTGAATGAAGCCAATTGCCAGGCCTTTTATTCTTCAGTTTTACTGGATAGCTTTAAGTCACCAACCCATAGGTTAGCACTCCAGCATAAACTCTTCATGCCATTTAGAGACCTTATTTTTTAAGAAAGTACAACAGTTTTCTTAAAATATTAATGTATGGGTAGGGATGATGAATTATAATCCTCTTGATTTTGTCTTTTCTTATCTATAATATAAAGATATTTATACTGATTTTTCACTAAAGACCTATTAATAACTAATAAAATATTTTTAGATTTTTCAGGAAGAAAATGAAAGTAAAACTTGCTTAAGCAAATGGATAAAAATATAAAAATAAATTATAGATTTATTTGGGATCATAAAAGGCAAAAGAAAAAAAGGCACATCACTGGATTCAGGCCTCAAATCAGCTCATCAGTCATCGTATCTTGCACTCTGTTCTTCATTTGGCTTTGCTCTCAGAAGACTCCATGCAGTCCTCTCTCTAGAAGGTCCACTCAACAAACAGCCAGTGAGCTCCTGCTGTATTTCAGAATCTGATGGGAGCATGGTCACAGAGCAGGAACATAAGCTGTTTCCTCAGGAGATTACATTTTCTTTGAGAAAAGGGAAAGAAGGAGCAAAGGCCGTGATAAGAAGAAAATAAGGAGGGGTCAGAGGCAGAAATTGAAGACTGTAGAGGGAGGGAATATTGCACAGGGTTTCCTGAGAAAATTGTCCAGGGAAAAATCATCTGGTTAGAAGACATTTGAGCTAAACCTGGAAAGCAGTGGAGAAAGAAGTCACTCATATGCTTACTTCTATGGAGAGCCTTCTAGGTAGAAGGAAAGTACTGTGAAAGAGCAAAGAGCCGGGTGTATTCAGGAGACTAAAGAGAGCAGAGGGAGCAAGGAGAGTGGTAGGGAAGCATGAGAGAGAACTATCGTAGAGGACCAAATATTTTGCAGGCAAACATGTCAGGAGAAGAATGTTTGTTTTTATTCTGAGTGAGACCAAACACTACTAGGAAGTTTTGAGCAGGGAATTGGCATTGCCTGCTGATCGTTTTTAAAGATACTTGTTTTAAGGTCAAGGACCACGTCACAAGTCTGAGTGAGGCCAGAAATGAAGCTTCTCTATGTCTCAAAGAACGCAAGTCTAGGAAATCACCAAAGCTTCTGGGTTGTATTATTTTATATACCTTCTTTTAAACTAATCTGTTTGGCTTAGGAAGTCAATATCGAAGACTACTGCCGGGACTAACTGTGCCCAGGCAATTGTGAGTCCTGTTCCTGTCCCTTTCTCCCTGCTCAAAGAGAGGTCATCGCAGCATTCACAAAGATAAAATAGAAAACAGAAATCACTGACTTGATTAATAGATGGACGGACAGGACAGAGGGATAAGTCAGTGAACGCGAATCTAAATCAATATTAAGTAGCTATACTGACGAAAAAAAGAGATTGAAAGAAAAATACTGAGGCTGTTAGTGGTACAGTTGCCATGGCAATCGATCGAAACTAGAGAGGATTACAGTGTCAAAGGCTAGGTCAAGTCAGCAAGAAGTCTTTAAAAACACAGTGACCAAAAATCTCTAACAGGTGGTGTCAGACTGAAATGTATAGATCCAGGAAGCGCACCAAGACCCAGGCATAAATAGGAAGAAAATCACCGTGAGGTACAGCGTATTAAAGCCTCTGAAAATAAAAAGAATATCTTAATAGTAGCCAAGAAAAACAGCACGTGCTCTACAGGGAACAGCGGTGGGAATGCCGAGGAATTGTAATTAGGAACCATCTAGACAAGAAAAGACTGAGACTTGTTTAATGGCCCAATATATAGTCTGTCTTGATTCTATAACAACGTGCACTTGAAAGGAGTGTTTATTCTGCAGTTGCTGAGTGCAGTGTTCTAGAAATATATTTTAAGTCTTACATGTTTTGATCGATTTTTTTCCTAGATATTTTATGAACTGCCCTGAGAGGAATGTTAAACATATCCTACTATGGTTTTGGGCACATGCATGTCACTCTTTAATTTTATCTAATTTGCTTGATATGTTTTGGGACCTTTAACTAGGTAAATCTACATTGATTTAACTTTTGTAATTATTTTGTTTCCTAGATAAATTGATCATTTCATCATTTGAAAAACCCCTATTATATATGTTGACAGAAAATACACTATTACCTCGTAATTCTGTCCATAAAAATTATCTCCCAATAATAATGCAAAATATATAGTATATAGAAAATGTAAAAAGAAAAAACTAAGGGAATTTACTACCACACTGTAAGGCTAAAGGCATTACTCGAGCCTGAATGGAAATTATACCAGAGGGAACTTATATTTTCCAAAAGGAATAAATAACATCTGAAATGGTGAACACATGAAAAGCATAAAATACTATTTTTCTTCTAATTACAATACTGATGTATCATCCTTTAAAGCAAGGATTATAACATCATTTGTAAAGTTTTCAATGTATACAGATGAACACATACAATTATTTTAACTTAAAGATGTTAGTGTGGTCAAAATGGTTGCAAGTGTTATATGTGAAGTTGTAATACTAATTCTGAATAGACTGTTAAAAATAGAATGATGTATATTATAATCCTTAAAAGAATCATCAAAAGTACAATGCAAAGAGTAATATATCACAGTATAAGTAAAAAGACAATTCTAAAATACAGTTAAGCACATCCAAAAAAAGCACAAATAAGAAACAAGAAAGAAAATGGAAAGGAGAAACTGAAAGTGAAAACAGATAGCATACCTAAATATCAGAAATACGTTAAATGACTGGCAAACCTAGCCATGATTGGACTGAACGTCTCAGGTAAAAGGCAAAAATTATCAGAGTAGGCGAAAATAAAATGCATAACTGTGTGCTATTCATAATCAATGAATTTTAAATGTAATTAAATCAATTGTCTAAAAGTAAGTAGATAAAAAATAAGCACACAGTAAGCATAAGTAGTTTAGAATAACCAAAACAAATAAGATCAGAGTGAATAAACATCAAGGGAAAACACATTATCAAAGAGAACCATTAGATAATCATGGAAGGGAAAATTCATCAAGAAGCTACAATGTGGTTTCAAACTGCTGACCATGCAGCTTGCAGCCAAACTCATAACTCACGAGGCCAGCACATCTCAATGTAGATTTACCTAATAAGCAGAACAGAACCACTAAATATATTAAGTAAAAATAAACAAGTTAAAAGAAGAAGCATATACTTACTAAATCATAGTAGATTTTAACATCCACCTCTAAGCATTTGATAAGTTATTTAGAAAAAATAACTCTAAAATATATTTCATTGATATTTATAGAACACTGTAATCAAATCATGCCAGTGCTGCTTGGTAGGCATTCGTCTGCTGACCATAAAGTCATTGGTTAAAACCCACCAGCTACTCCTTTAGAGAAAGTGAAGATGATCTGCCCCCTGAAGATTGATAACCTCAGAAACCCTGTAGGGTAGCCATGAGCTCAGCATTTATGCATTGCCAGGGAGTTGAGTATTTGAGTATTTAAAATCTGCAGAATAAACATTTATTTCAAGTTTACCTGCTCATGTTCAGCAAGATGGACCAGTATATTGGGCCATTACAGAAGTGTCAGTATCATTAAAATAATTGAAACCGTGTACAATGTGCTATATAACCTCAATAGGGGTAATTGAGAAATCAATACTATACGATATTTAGAAAATGCTTTTAGCATATTTAGAAAGAATTAGAAATTGAGCATTTCTAAATAATACTTGGGGTCAAAATTAAATTAACCATTAGAAAAATGTCTAACTGTAATAAAAATGTAACATAGCAAAATGTACAAAATGGAGCTAAAACAGTGCTCTAAAAGTGTGTATTTAAATTCTGAACATCCATCAAACAATTAAAGCTTGGTATTGTAATGGTTAACTATTTGACTGTTACCCAAAGGGCTGACTGTTCCAGCCCACCTAAGGATGCACAGGGAAAAAAAGACCTAGAAGAGTGCTTCTGTAACAATCACAGCCTTAGAAACCCTTCACAAGGTAAGCACAAATGGGCCAGTGGACCTGGTGATGACCTTGATGGCATACTACAAGAGCAGAAAGGAAGGAGACGGAGCCGTAGGCTTATTATTTCAATAGCAACCAAATACGCATTTGGTAAAATTTAAATTTAATTCTTTCATCATTTTCAATATCAGGAAAATAGTGATAGTGAAAAAAATCATTCCAACATGCTGATTAAAAGGAATGGAAACTCATAACTAAGACTATAATTAAGGGTTGAAATTGAAAAAAAAAATTCCCTTAAATTCTCTAACAGGGAAGGATACGTCGCCTCATCAATATTAGTCAATATTTTACTGGAAGTTCTAGTCATTGTAATAAACCAAAGAGGGAAGAAGTAGAAGGCATTCAGAATTGAAAAGAGGTGAAACCATCTGAATTTTCAGATGGCATGATCACTTGCATATGAAATGCTAAGAAATTTATAAAACAACTACTATAAGAAATAATAAAATATAGAAACATTGAAAAGACAATGCAACAAAATTTTTGCACAGTAAGAGGAAACAATAGGAGAATAAAGTAAGAAATCATGTACTATAGTGCCCCCAAATAAGATATTTTTGATAAGAAAAAGTAACACTATATGTGCCAAATTTTAGTGGCTGCCATGCAAAGGTGTGATGAGACCTACCTGAGTGAGGAGGGCTACTGATGGGAGGGGGAAAAGGGAGCAGACAGTCTTGGCAAAGACAAGTGCATGTCTGTTGGTCGTAAAAGAAAAAGTCCAGCTTGCTAGTGGGAGATAAAACACTATTAATATTTTAAGGACCCTATGGGGGGAGTATGTCTGGTACTATGCTCCTAATAGGCCATATTGATCCAAATTTAAGTACACCCCCTGCATAGGCAGGCCATGTGCTATAGAATACTGGGACATTAAACCTTAAATCTTCAAGACACACAACATGCTCCAAAGGTCATACCCGAGGAATGTGATGTGGAATCCCAACTAGGGGAACTGGACTCTCTCTCCTACACACCATAACCCGGGGACTTAAGTCTGAAAATGCCTGGTGTGCAAAGAAGCAGGCGACAGCTATGCTAAAGTATTGACCTGTCAGTGGCAGACTGACATTTACTTACTACCTCAATGCCCTACTTCTATATTTGGATATGTGTTATTCTAGTAGATCTGTGGCTGACATTGTTAGTGAATATTATTGTTTTGCGTTACCATCAACTTGCATGGTTCATGCAAATAGTGCCTCGGAAAGTAAATAATCGATGTATTGTGATTTGTAGTTAGTCTACATACGCTCAATCTACCTTTCTCAATAGTGTTTTAAAAATATTACCATGAGGAGGAGGGGAAAAAATGGCGACCAAAATGAACTCATCCATCCAGAGCTCCTGTTGCCAAACCAGAATATGGGGAGGTAAGGCGAAGGAAACGGGGAGATGGAGTCCTGTACTTAGAACTAGGGTACCAGGGTCTCTCCTGAACCCCTTTTGTGTGGGATTTCCACTCAAAAAGCAAACCAAGAATGCTCTAAAGTGCTCTAGCTTTGCCGAGCCCTCGGGGGGCCAGCGATGCACTTATTGGGATCAGCGATTGCTGTAAGCAGACACCAGAGAGGGGACAGAATCCCAGACACGAGGGGAGCCCCACGTTGCAGCTCTCTGCGCAGTTGGCTGCCTTGAGCTCATGGCCTAGGGAGTGGTGGCGGCGAGTAACCATAATTTAGAGTAAAAGAAAAAGTAGATTATTACCTCAGGTAGATCCCGGTGTGGGAGTCCAGGGAGCAAATTTAGTTAAAATTGGCTGAGAAGGAAAAAACGCCCCTGATACGCTGGATCTCCCCCTCTGGGGGTCAGCCTGACATCCCCAAATCAGAGCACATCGCAAGCATAATTTTTAAAAAGAGGGTGACATTGTATTATTGGTTTAAAACTCAAACCCAAATCTGGTTGCTCAGCTTCAAGAAAAACTTAGGTGGAGACCCTTAACATAATTCAGCATAAGAAGAAACTTAGCTAAGGAATGTCAGAACTCAGCTATAGGGCCTGACAGCTTTTTGCATAACAAAGACCTGGTATAGCAAGAGTCAGCTTTAAATAGCAGGGAGCTGCAGCCCAGTGACTATGAGAGACAATTTAATTTGATTCTATTCTAGCTGGCCAGGGGGATAAAACAATAAAAAATAAAATCCTCTGATTAGTTAGCACCAGCAGACTATACAGGACAATAAACCCAGCTTCCCTCTCAGAGATTCCACACATAGCTGGGGAGGCCCTGCCTGTCCCGGGGCCTAGATGGGGTTGTGGGAACACCCCAGTCCCTTCCCCATCCCTGCTGCAGTGCTACATACAGCACAAGACAGGTACACCAGTGAACTCCAGCACCCAAGTGATGCCAGGCCACAGGTGCGATCTTGCTTTTGAAGTAATCCCACACAGCATCTGTGGAACCTTACATCAAATGGGTTCACCACCCTGCTACTTGGAGGAAGAGTTGGAACTCCTCCAGCCTCACGGACAGGTGATCAAGTTTCAGCTATCTCCTTACCTACTACTCTATTTCTTCTCCCTTTATTCACTAGCCCTTCTATATTTCCCACCACACCCAGTCTCAACGAGCTCAGGTTTGTGTTGGGGTTTTATTTTCTCTTTATTCTTTATCCCTTTTTTTTCCTTTTTCCCTTCTTTCTTCTCTTCTCTCCAACTCTCTCCTATCATATGCCACTACTGGCTTTCAGGGCACTACCCTCCACTTAGGACAAATCAACCCAACTAGCAGGAGGAACTCCAGTCTGCCCTCCTTGGGAGTGCTGCGCACCACACAAGGCAGCTGGGACAAACATCTACACCGTGCTGTGCTGCTGAGGAAACCTCCATCAGACCTCTAAGGCGATCTCATCACCTAGGGCAATGCTGCCCAGCACCACTGGGTCCCGGCATTAAAAGGGCATATCAACCTGCCATTTGGGGGCAGGGTCTAAAAACCCCTCTGGCCCCACATTCAAGCAATCAGGGATCACCTTTCTCTTTATTCATTATTTCCTCCTTCTCTCTCCCCTCCCTCTTTACCATCACAGCCAATCTTAGTGAACTCGGTTGGGGTTTTTCCCTTTCTTTCTCTTTATTCTTTTTCTTCGTTTCCTCTTTCCGTCTTTGGTCTCTTCACTGCTTTCTCTGGTTTTATGATTCTCTCTGCTCCGTCTCATTCCTATCATATCCCACTGCTGGTTGCCAGACCCCTACACTCGGCCTAGGGCAACCATGTCCTCCCAGGGGGCAGTCTGACCTCTAAGACAGTGCTGCACACAGGATGAGTCAGTGCACACACAGCACAGCACGGGGTCGGCTATTTCTTTAACTATTTCTTAAAATTCTCTCTCGTCCTTCCTTTTCTCATTTCTCTTTCTTCTTTCATTGCATTCTTCTTTCGCATTTTCTTCTTTTCTCCTCTCCTTGTATCTCTTCTCTATTTCATTCCACAGCTTCAACAGATTTAGTTCTCCTTTTTAGTTGTTTTCTTTCTTTTCTTTCATTCATTCTTTCTTATTTTTCTTTTTACTATTTTCACCTTTGTTTACTCTGTGAATTTCAGTTGTGCATAGGTCAGTGAGTGTCAATTTGCTTGGCATTATTGCCCCAGTCTGTGTCTTCCTCTTTCTCTCTTTTTCCTCTCCTTTCACTCTCTTTCTTGTCACAGGACACTAGCGGCCTCCAAGCCACTCCCCTCTGTCTAGGGAAACTCTGAAAACCCAACTGGGGGAGCTCCCACCACATTTATTGGCTTGGAAAACACCTGGGGAATTCACACCAGTTCTCTTCCACACACCAAGCAGCAGGGGGTTCTCCCCTACAAGAAGTGGGGACATCCCTAGCCTAAATCTTGAGGCCCTACAAGTGACTGGGGGAAATGCCTGACCACCACTTGTGGGACTCCACACTACTGCAGGAACCACCACACAACCTCCAAGTTGATCTCTCGGTTGACGGCAATTCCCCTGCTAGCTATAGAGCTCTAAACAAAAGAGTAAATTCCCACACGCCCTACTCAGCACTACAGTTGCAGAGAAAAACACCACGGGTTAGCTAAGGTGCCCCAAGAACCGTGAAGCCTACTTAGAGATAGGCCAGGGGAGCAACGCCCTTGTGGGCCCACAACAACCCAACCAGTGTCACATGAGAGGAATATCCAACAAACATTCCACGTAATTAAATGCTGGATGGCTAGGTTAAGATTCAAACCAAAGGAAGATATAGTGATAGCCTGAGCTCTCAGAACAGCTACTTCCAGGTAGTTAATAGAAGTACTCATACAAATCCCCCAAGAGAGAGCCCAGTAATCTTCGACTCAGGAATATAGCTCCCGGCTCCTCTCTAAAACAACACATAAACAGCTACCAGTTCTAACACCTTCAACGAAAAAGCAGGACAAACAAAAGGCAATACCAGAGGAAGTCATGAAACTAATGATGGGCATAGAAGAAGCAGATATTGACCTGGCACAAAAAGAAATTTTCAAAATGCTGCTTGAAATCATAAAGGATATGAGGGAAGCAATACAGAAAAAAGCTGAAATGGTGGAGGAGATAAAGGTAACATACCAAAGAGAAATACAAGAGTTAAGGAATGAAATAACAAAATCCAGTGATAAACTGACAGACCTAGCAAATGGGTTTGAGGAGGCAGAGAATCGCACAAGTTACCTAGAGGACAACCAAGCAGACCTCAGCAAATTGGAAAAGTAGTCAAATAAGATAATCAAAGAAGCTGAAGAAAATTTGAGAACCATGTCTGATGCTATGAAAAGAAACAGTATTAGAATAATTGGACTGCCAGAACAAAACACAACAAAGAAGTCAACAGTGGACATAGCAAGGGAATTCTTAGAGGAAAACTTCCCAAGCTTAATAAATGAAAATCAGGCAATCATTCAAGAGGCTGAAACCCCAGCCAGACTGATTCCCAAGAAGTCACCAAGACACATAATTGTCAAATTATCCAACTATGATGAAAAGAAGAAGATAATAAAAGCAGCTAGGGAAAAGCAAACAGTCACAAATAAAGGTACCCCAATAAGAGTGTGATCTGATCTATCAATGGAAACGATGAAGTAAAGGAGGGAATGGAGTAACATATTCCAAAAATTGAAGGAAAACAACGCCAACCCAAGAATACTTTACCCAATCAAATTATCTATTAATCTGGATGGAGAAGTAAGAATCTTCCCAGACAGGGACAACCACATAGAATATATAAAAAGAACACAAGCCCTACAAAAGATCCTTGCCGATCTAGTATGGGCAGATGATCAAAACTCACTGAGGGCAAAAGAGACCATCACAAAGAATAACTCCACTCATAGTGCAACAAAGAGGAAACAGCCCCCAGGATGGCATCAGCTCAATAGTGGAAAGAAGGCAAACATAAACCACACACACAAAACAAGCAGATAAGATAGGTAGATAGGAAAATATCCATCACAAAAGGTACAAGATGACATCACAGAGTCCACAGAGGGATATAATATCACTAAATATCAATGGCCTGAACTCAGGCAATAAAAGGCAGAGGCTAAAAGACTAGCTCAGGAAACACAACCCATCAATCTGCTGCCTCCAGGAGACTCACCTCAAGCTTGCAGACAAAAACAGGTTGAGAATTAAAGGCTGGAGAAAAATATACCAAGCAAATAGTAATACAAAAAAAGCAGGATAGTGATCTTAATATCTGACCAAATTGACCTCAAGATACAGGCCATAACAAGAGACAAGGAGGGGCACTATCTAATGCTATAGGGAACAATTGACCAAGGAATAAACATATATTCACCGAACAAGAGACCTGTGAAATTCATAAGTCAAACACTCCAAAAGATGAAAAAAGAGATCACAGGCTCAACAATTATAGTTGGAGACTTTAATACACCACTCTCTGATAAAGATAGATCATTGAGAAAGGAACTCAACATGGAGGCTTACAGATCTAAATATCACAATTGGATGAGTTGACTTGTTAGATATTTTCGGAGCTTTCCACCCACATGCAAAAAAAATCACATTTTTTTCAAGACCACATGGCACATATTTGAAAATAGACCACATACTGGGACACAAGTCGAACTTGAGTAAATTCAAGCACATTGAGGTTATACAGACCTCTCTCTGATCATTTCGCCATAATCCTGGAAATTAACAGAAGGACAGTGAAGAAAACAAGGGTAAACAATTGGAGGATGAACAATTATCTATTGCAAAAAGAGTGGGTATTGACCCATATCAGAGATGAAATCAGGAAATTTCTAGAAACCAATAAGATAGAAAATATGATGTACCAATACTTGTGGGATAGAGCAAAGGCATTTATCAGAAGAAGACTGATAACAATAAATGCACACATTCAAAAAGAATAGAGACTCATGGATGATATGCTGACACAAAACTTACACCAATTAGAGCAGAGTCAACAGAACAACCCGACTAATAGCAAGAGGATAGATATAATAAAAATCAGAGCCAAGACACAGGAGAGGGAAACCAAGAAAACTATGGGGGGAAAATGCCGCTAAAATTTGGTTCTTTGAACAAATGGGTGCATAAGCAAATGTGGTGAAGAAAGCTGATGGTGCCCGGCTATCAAAAGAGATAGTGTCTGGGGTATTAAAGGCTTGAAGGTGAACAAGCGGCCATCTAGCTCAGAAGCAGAAAAGCCCACATGGAGGAAGCACACCGGCCAGTGCGATCACGAGGTGCCAAAAGGACCAGGTATAAAGGCATCATGCAAAAAAAAAAAAAAAAAAAAGATATATGTGTGTATATGTATATATGTGTGTGTCTATATATATGTGTGTGTGTGTGTCTATATATATGTCTGTGTGTGTCTATATATATGTCTCTCTCTCTCTCTCTCTCTCTCTCTATATATATATATATATATATATATATATATATATATATATATATATATACCATATTGAATGAAGGGGGAAGTGCAGAGTGGAGACCCAAGGCCCAAGTGTCGGCCAATGGAGATCCCCTCACAGAGGGGTTCAGGAGAGGAGATGGGTCAATGAGGGTGCGAGGTAGTACCGATGAAGAACACAGCTTTCCCCCGGGTCCTGGATGCTTCCTCCCCCCAACTACCATGATCCGAAATCTACCTTGCAGTGCTAGATAGGGCAGAGGTTGTACACTGGTGCATATGGGGGCTGGAGGCACAGGGAATCCAGGGTGGATGATACCTTCAGGACCAGGGGTGAGAGGGGCAATGCTGGGAGAGTGGAGGGCGAGTGGGTTGGAAAGGGGGAACTAATTACAGGGGTCCACGTGTGACCTCCTCACTGGGAGAGGGACGGCAGAGAAGGGGGGGGAGGGAGACTCCAGATAGGGCAAGATATGACAAAATAACGATGTACAAATTACCAAGGGCATATTGGGAGGGGGGAGCGGGGAGGGAGGGGAAAAAAAAAAAGAGGACCTGATGCAAAGGGCTTAAGTGGAGAGCGAATGCTTTGAGAATGATTGGGGCGGGGAATGTATGGATGTGCTTTATACAATTGATGTATGTATATGTATGGATTGTGATAAGAATTGTATGAGCCCCTAATAAAATGTAAAAAAAAAAGTAATAAAAAAAATTTGGTTCGTTGAAAGAATTAACAGAATTGATAGGCCTGTGGCAAACCTAACCAAAGAAGGGAAGAAACAAACGACTTTTGCAAGGATGAGGGATGAAACAGGGGGCATTACAACAGACCCTAATGAAATCAAAAGGATAATTACATAGTACTATGAAGGTCTATATTCTAACAAATTCAACACTTTGGAAGACATGGACAAATATTTGGAAACACAATCCCTCCCTAGACTATCCCAGATGGATGTTAGCAACCTCAACAGACCTCTTTTACAGGAAGAAATAGATAGCGTAATCAAGGGATTACCAACAACAAAATCCCCTTGGCCAGATGGCTTCACAGGAGAATTCTACCAAGCATTCAGGGAAGAACTGACACCAATCCTATACAAACTCTTCCAGAACATAGAAAAAGATGGCAAACTCCCAAACTTTTTCTATGAAGCTAGTATAACTTTGATACCTAAAGCAGGCAACGATGCCACAAAAATTGAGAACTAAAAAACAGTGATGAATGCATGAAGTATAGCGCTGCATGGGAAGAACTGGAGGAAATTATACTAAGAAAGCTAAGCCAAGCACAAAAGGACAAGTACTACATGAACCACTGAGGCAAGTTTATATATTTATATATATAAGAGAGAACAGAAAGGGAAGTGAAAAGGGGGCAAAAGCTACTATATAGAAACACAGCAGGGGTGAGTTCCAGGTAATATGGCAGGGGCCAGACCAAATCCAGGGGTACATATGGTAGCCAACTATAACGGGGGTGGAGAGAGGAAAGGGGAAGGAATAAAAAAAGATGTGTGATGGGAGAATAGGGCACTGACCCACCAAAGGGGAGGGCATTGTTTGTGTCTCCACAGGGAAAGAGGGACCAGGTATAAAGCCAGTGCCAGACGAATGCAGTGTGCCAGCAATGAGTGGGGAGCCACTGGAGGGTTCTGAGGGTTCAGCCTCCATACCAGCTTTGTGGACAACTGCCCCTCACCCCAGAAGAATTTACTTGAGAGGACTGCACTGAAGCTGCAGTTAATGGAGAGGGGCATGGTTGATCACAACAAATGGGAGCAAATGAAGGGGGAGGAAGAGAGAGTGGAGTACATCCTGGCCCATCAGGCTTGGAAGACGATATCCCCGCTCTGAACAGCCAATGGACAGAGTGGAAAATATGGCTGATCCCACCATGAGACATGGCATACCTTGGTGTCCCAGGGCCCTAAGGGGGACAACACTGGAGACTCAGGTGGGGGACTGGCCTGGACTGATCCTGTGACACTGAGGCAAACCACTAAAAGTGTGCGGCAGAGCAACCATTGGAGCAGAGCAGGGAGCCCCCGAGGGAGTACAAAGGACAGACTGTGGGCCCAAAGCATGATACCCCATTGGACCTGACTGAAGGACACACCTAGAGATCAAAAATTAGACCCTGATCTATTTACAGGTTTTTCTTTCTTTTAAATTTGTTTTCTTTTAATTAATTTATTCTTCTATGGGTAATTGGTTTCCTTTTTTGTTGTCATTTCTGTGTTCTCACTCATCACCTATCTTGCTATGACTTGGTTTTTGGTGTATATTATTATCTCTACAGATCTATCTAGATAGGATAGACTGGATGAATAATCTGGAGGAGAAAATGGGAAAGCGGGAGGCTGGTAAGGAGGTGGTGCTGAGCAATCCAGGGGCAGGGGGCAATGAGTGATCCAAAATCAGTATCAAGGAGGGTGGGAGAGGCCTTGTAGTGATTCAGCAAGGGCAATGTAACCGAGAGAAATTACTGAAACCCAAATGAAGGCTGAGCATGATAGTGGACAAGAGGAAAGTAAAAGGAAATAGAGGAAAGAACTAGGTGACAAAGGGTATTTAGAGAGGTTTAAAGACTGGAAAGTATGTATGTAAATATATTTATATAAGAGTGTGGGGAAACAGATCTGTGTGCATATATTTATAGGTTTAGTATGAAGGCAGCAGATGGACATTGGGCTCCACTCAAGCACTCACTCAATGCAAGAACACATTGTTCTATTAAATTGACATTCCAGGATGCACACCTTCCCAACATGATTGCTGAAGAAAACCAGACATCAAAGAACTAAAAATCATATCAGTGGGTGCCCACCTTCCTGATATGATCACTGAAGACAAACGTGTGCAGAAGCAAATGTGGTAAAGAAAGCTAATGGTGCCGGGCTATGAAAAGATTTAGCATCTGGGGAGTTAAATGCTTGAAGGTAAAGAAGCGGCCATCTAGCTGAGAAGCATCAAAGCCCACATGGATGAAGCACACCAGTCTGTGTGACCACAAGGTATAGAAGGGACCAATTATCAGATATCACAAAACTAAATATTATATCAATGGGTGACTCAAGGATTGTAAATTACATAATACAAGTGCAAACGGACGGAAAAGTATCAGAGTATAAATTGTGAGATCCTGGTGTGCAGAAGGCTACGGATGACAGTGGAAGGCCAAAGCACATTTACAGGATTTACGCAGGAATAAGCCTCCAGTGATTTCCCTCTGACTGTAATTGAGTGATGAGACTAGCTTGGTTATCAGACAGAGTATTATAGAGATGACCATAGTAGATTAAAATGATGAATCTAAATTAAATGATTAAAGCGCGTTCATCTGATCTCCCATGTGATACACTTGATGTTTAATCTGTACTTTAATATTTGCTGGTTTGTTTTCATATTGGGATTTATTTCTGTTGTATTTTGTCCTTGGTAGCCTTCTTGAGTCTCTGTTATATATTTTTCTCTGTATTATTTGGTGTATGAAACCCAGGCAAGATGAATCTCTAGAGATAATAACTAGAATAAGTTTTCCTGAAGTGTACAACAGGGGACGTGGATGGGCAATGGGGAGCTCATATCAAGGTGCACAAGAAGGAAGAAAATGTCTTTAAACTGATTGTGGTTGCAATTGTTTAACACTGCTTGGCATGATTGAATTATGGAATGGTATGATTTCGGACATTCCTTGTAGAGGGGTAGTTGGGGAGATGAGTCACTCAGGGTTCAGTGTAGCAACAATGAAACTGAAAACCTTCCTCTAGTTCCTGAATGCTTCCTCCCCTCCCAATTATCATGACCCCAATTCTACCTTGCAGACCTGGTTAGACCAGAGGATGCACAACAATGCAGTAGGGATCTGGAGACACAGGGAATCTAGACGGATGAACCCCTCAGGACCAGCGGTGGGAGTGGTGACACCAGGAGGGAAGTGGGTGTAGAAAGGGAGAACCGATCTTGGAGATCTATGTGTAACCTCCTCTCTGGGAGATGGGCAATGGGAAGGTGGGTGAGGGGAGACGCCGGGCAGTGTAAGAGAAGATAAAATAATTATTTATAAACTATTAAGGGTGCAGGGGAAAGGGGGGAGCGGGGAGGGAGGGGGAGGGAAAAAAAAAGGAAACCGAGCTGATTCCAGGAACCCAAGTGGAAGGCGAATTTTGAGAATGATGAGGGCAATGAATGTATAAATGTGCTTTGCTCAATTGATGTATGTATGGATTGTGATAAGAGTTGGAAGAGCCCCAATAAAAAGATTTATTAATAAAAAAGAAAGAAAATAAAAAGGTACTATAAAAAATAAATAGGAAAACTCAGAATGAGACAAAAAATGCACAGCATACTAATATGAAAGACATTCTATATGGAAACATGTTGTATACATAGTTCTTACACGTTATTAGTAAGACGACATACACACAACCCATTTAAAAAATATAAGCAAAAGCATTGAATGGACCTTTATCTAAACAAGATTTGAACATGACCCATGAAAGGGGCTAAACATCATTAGTGACAGGAAAATGCAAATTTAACCTTTAAATGGTAAATTTTGAATAGACACTAGTATATCAAATCTTGGTAGTAAAATAGAGCAATTGGAATGTTCATAGATTGCTTTGTTGTTGCTGCTGCTGTTAGGTGCCATCGGGCTGGTTCCACCCCAGCACAATCCGGTGCCCAACAGAAGGAAGCACTGCCCAGTCCGTGACCAGCCTCTCACTTTTCCTACCCATGAGCTCACGTTGTGTAGCCACGGTGTCAATCTGTCTTGTTGAAGCCTTGCTCTTTTTCACTGCCCCTCTACTTGACTTAGCATGATGCCCTTCTCTAGAGACTGGTCTCAGAGATTGCTTGTAGGAGTATAGAGTGGGGCAACTCTTTAGAAACATCTTGGGCCGTTCCTTACAAAGTTAAGCACGCAATAGTTCAGTCGCCCAAGAAATTAACTCCCAGATATTTGTCCATGAAAGATGAATATAATTTAACTTTCATTTATTTTTATTCAACACATTTTATTAGGGGCTCATACAACTCTTATCACAATCCACACATATACATACATCAATTGTATAAAGCACATCCGCACATTCTTTGCCCTAATCACTCTCAAAGAATTTGCTTTCCACTTAAGCCCTCTACATCAGGTCCTCTTTTTTTTTTTGCCCTCCCTCCATGCTCCCCCTCATGAGCCCTTGATAATTTATAGATTGTTATTTTGTCATATCTTGCCCTATCCAGAGTCTCCCTTCCCCCTTCTCTGCCGTCCATCTCCCAGGAGGAGGTCACATGTGGATCCTTGTAATCAGTTCCCCCTTTCCAACCCACTCACCCTCCACTCTCCCAGCATCACCCCTCACACCCCTAGTCCTGAAGGTATCGTCCACCCTGGATTCCCTGTGCCTCCAGCCCCCATATGCACCAGTATACAACCTCTGCCCTACCCAGTCCTGCAAGGTAGAATTAGGATCATGGTAGTTGGGGGTAGGAAGCATCCAGGATCTGGGGGAAAGCTGCGTTCTTCATCAGTGCTACATCGCACCCTGACTGACCCATCTCCTCTCCTAAACCCCTCTATGAGGGGATCTCCAGTGATCGACATTTGGACCTCGGGTCTCCACTCTGCACTTCCCCCTTCATTCACTATGGTATATATATATATATATATATATATATATACATATATATATATTTTTTGCATGATGCCTTATACCTGGTCCCTTTGGCACCTCATGATCGCACCGGCTGGTGTGCTTCTTCCATGTGGGCTTTATTGCTTCTGAGCTAGATGGCTGCTTGTTCACCTTCTGTTCATTTCTTGTATTATATATCTATCTGTATAAATAAATATATATATAATTTAAGAAAAGAAAGATGAAAACATAAATCCACAAAAATATTTGCTCAAAAGCAAAGCTTTATCTCATAGTCCCAAACGGAAATCAGAACAATTGCCTACCACCCAGAGTGAATTTATTTTTCACACGTATCAAAGAATGCTAATGTGTTTTACCAAAAGAATTATATTTGACAAAAACAAAAAGATAATGAACCAGATGGCTATATGTTTATAAAATTATTCTTTACAGAGGTAGACTTAAGAATATTCCCTTTCCAGATGCTGCATATGTAGCATGCTTTCTGATCTCATGTATGTGAAGAAATGGCAAAATCAGGAGAGCAATGGTTACCCATACTTTGTGAAAATTGCCTAAAAGGGGGCACATAAGGAGCTTCTAGGAGATGTTCTCGCTCTACATTGGAATCATTATATTGGTTTCACTGTTGCATAGCTAGAGAGGAATGGAAGTAGACTTCACCACATTTGAATAAGTCAAGAAGTTCTGATGCTGGAATATCAGTTTGATCATCCAAATAACGATTGCTTCATCTCCAGGGGATGCCAGAACGTATGATGGGTGGAAGGACTGTGTGGGCTCCCCAGGCTGACCAGGACCCCAGCTCCTCAGGCTGACCAGGACCCCAGCTCCTCAGGCTGACCAGGACCCCAGCTCCTCAGACTGACCAGGACCCCAGCTCCTCAGGCTGACCAGGACCCCAGCTCCTCAGACTGACCAGGACCCCAGCTCCCCAGGCTGACCAGGACCCCAGCTCCTCAGGCTGACCAGGACCCCAGCTCCTCAGACTGACCAGGACCCCAGCTCCCCAGGCTGACCAGGACCCCAGCTCCCCAGGCTGACCAGGACCCCAGCTCCTCAGGCTGACCAGGACCCCAGCTCCTCAGACTGACCAGGACCCCAGCTCCTCAGGCTGACTAGGACCCCAGCTCCTCAGGCTGACCAGGACCCCAGCTCCTCAGGCTGACCAGGACCCCAGCTCCTCAGGCTGACCAGGACCCCAGCTCCTTAGGCTGACCAGGACCCCAGCACCCAGGTGCTGTAGGTGCTTGCCTCAGCCTCAACCCCCTCCTGCCATGTCTAAGATTTGTCTTCTTATTATAACAAATTTAAAATCTTTTCACTAAAGCTTTTTATCATGATTTTTTTTGCCATTGCATAGTCTGGGCTCAGAAGATATAATTTTAATAAATTACAAAGAAACATTTAAATATTCTTAACTTATTTGGCTATATCTTAATTTTTTAATACACAAAAATACTTACAAATCACATTTTACTCTCTGGGGTTCTAATACCTATCCCCAATAATTCTGTTAAGGACGATTAACTAAAAGAAATGTGAGCACATCTACCACTTTTGTTCTACTGAACAAATCTGGAATTCTGTGTACATTTCCGAAGAACAACTGGACGTAACAAATTTAACTACCCCATCTCATCCTAGAGAAAGAAGGATTGCATCCAACAGTTAGCCATTGCTTTTGCCTTGTTATATGAGGGAGGACCAAAGAAAAATACCGGATTAATTTTTCAAAGCTATATATTTACAAAACAATCTTATCACCTTTAATGTACTCCTCATTGCACTTAATACATTTGTCAAAAATTTGATTTCAATCTTGGAAACATTTTTCAAACTCATCTGTTTGGATGGCTGACAGCACCTCTCTAGCTTTTTCTTTCACCTCTTCCAAGAGGTCAAACTGCTGTCCTTCTAAGCCCCTTCATTGGTGGAAAGAAAAAGAAGTCACACAGAACATAGTCAGGTGAGGAAGGTGTGTAGGGCAAAGCGACAAGCTGCTTTTTGCCTAAAACTGGCAAATTGATACGGCTGCATAAGCACGGGCATTGTGGTGGTGGCAGAGCCCGTCCCCTATCTGCCACAAATCAGGCCTTTGTTGTCACACACTGTTACACAATCTTTTCAGAAGGAATCTCTAAATAGAAGGTTTGATTAACAATCTGACCTGGTGGAACAACCCGCAAATGCACTATGAGTCAACAGTGTTCATCAGTTCAGGAAGACGACAGACATCCAGAACAAGTTTTGTCCTCAGTCGACATCTCTCATTTTCTTTAGTCAAGAAAACCACTTGTACACTTCTTCACACCCCGCCCCCCACAGTGCTGTAGTTATAAGCTGTTTTCAACATCACAGTGATTTTTGTGGCACTTTTCCCTGAGCCAGAAACAAACATCACATCCTCACGCTGTTCTCCTACATCATCCATCATGAAAAATGAGGCTGGAGCGTGTATTAGTCTGTTTTGACTGGTCTGAAGTTCGTGACTTGCACAATGGGGCTAGGGTTGTTGAGAATTAGTGACGGGGCCAATGGTCTGAAGGGGAGATGACACATGGGCACCCCGTGAGGCTAAGTGAGGAAGCCCACATTGATTTGACCAGAACCCAACCAGATGAAGAGAAGATATTTGAGCCTGTGAACTTCTGCATATTATTGTTGACTTTATGGATGGCCTGTCCTGATATGACTTTGCTTATGGATGCAGACTCATAAGGTTCCAACTGGAGTGAAGATTGTTCACATCAAAGAATATGGTTGTCTCCTCAGAGCACTGGGTTGATGTAAGTGGGCAGTATAGAAATTGGGCACCCAGAATTGGGAGGATAAGGCCTAAAGTGGCTGACTCACAAACTTTCATAGGTGAGGGAATATATTCACAGGACTATTGCATTAGGCTGTCAGTGTTCCCTTAACTGCCACTGTAGTCATAGAAAAGTTTTGTTTTGTTCACCAATTGAATATTAAGTTTAAATGAGGCTGGCACATATTGTATGCATTTTAGTTTTATCCTGTTAGTTATAGATATGAGTTAATCATTGTTTTGCTTAACATTTATGTATGGCTAAAGAGTCGTATAAAAGTTTCAGATTGACAAGGGGCGGTATATAAGGCAGTTACATAACCCCCTGATAACTTGAACAAACCTGTCATTCAGGTCCTAGCGAATCATACTTCTGTGCGAACATGGCCTTCTACTGAGGATTCTGGGAACTCCTGTCTTCCATCCTGAGGTGGGACATACACACACTCTCTGTTCTGTCTTCCTGCTAACAAGCCACAGGTAGCTATACCGATGGCAGCTAAACCCCTGGAGCTGGAGGAGCCATGTCGAGACCCACACCAGCACTGAGATTTTTCCATCACTACTGGATACACAAGAATTTCCACCCACTGGCCTGGGATCTTCCTGCATTCAGCGTCATTGCACGTGTTGCATGAGTCTGAAGAGGAATCTATATACTGGTACCAGACACATGGGCTCATATCAGACTTATGGACTTGATCTGGGACTGGGCTGGGTGTTTTCTTAACATTCAATTAATCTTTGATATAAAGTTTCTCCCTTCACACATGAGAGTCAGTGAATTTGTTTGTTAGTCTACCTGGACTAACACAGAAGAAAACTGCTTTTATGAAAAAATTCACTTTGACCACAGAGAATCTTCCCAGGAGACGCCACTGTATGCACTAACAAAGCAAGTTGTTTGATGCTCACCTAGTGGGAAAAATAAGTGCTACAAAAACTCCCCTCCACACAGCACAATTCTGGAGTTTTTGCATGGTAACCCCTCTTCGATAGACGATTTATGCCACTACCCATTTGTCATTGAGACTCTTCTCTTGCTGTGATGAGTGATTTGTTTCAGTGGAGCTTCAGGGTAGTGCAAATAGAAAGAATGGTTTGGGTAGCTATTTGCAAAAAGTAGCCAATGAAAATCATATGGACTATAATGGTCTGCTCTCATTGTGCGTGATGTTGCAATGCATGCAGCAAGATTTACTTGAATGGCAGCTGTCAAAAACCAACTAGTCTCAACATCTTTAGGATTGTGATGGCACGATGATTATATTTTATTGCATATCTCTATTGTTCTTGTAAAAAGGGGTTTCAAACATTCATTTAAAATTCTATTCTTTTTATTCCAATTGTACATGAATTTTTGAAGTCCTCTGCAATTTTATCTGGGCACACACTATGAATATGCCTATAAAGGTTAAGTAAAAGCAGTAATATCTAATCCTTCGATCACTGCCAATATTAGGCCACTTTGAGGATTAAGATGAGCCTCACCAAAGCCATGGTAAGTTTCAATTATTTCATATGCATATGAAAGCTGGACACTGAATAAGGAAGACCAAAAAGGAGAAGCGATGTATTTGAATTATGATTTTGTCAAAGAATGCTAAAATACCATGAATAAGCAAATCTGTCTTTGAGGGTATATAGTCAGAATGCTGTTAGAAATGAGGATAGTGATACTCCAATGCACATATTTTGCCCATGTTATCAGGGGAGAACACAGCATGCAAAAGAACATGGTGCTTGGTAAAGCAGAGGGTCTTGAAACAGAGAAAGCCCATCAGGAAGGTGGATTGACTCAGGGGCTGCAATAATGGACTCAAGCCTAGCAAGGGCGCAGATGGGACAGGGCTATGCAGTGCTTTGTTGTGTTTTGCAGAGTCAATATGAGGGGAAGCTGACTTGATGGCACTTATACAACAGCTCAAACAGGGATCCTGGGCTGCAATCCACAAGGTCAATAGTTCAAAACCACCAGTGGCTCCATGGAGGAAAGATTGGGCTTTCTGCTCACTTAATGCTTAGAGTCTCAGAAACCCACAGGGGGTCACTATGCATCAGAATTGACTTGATGGAAATGAGTTTGGTTTCATTTAACTGCAAAGTTAGCAATTGAAATTCACCAGCAGCTCAGACAAAGCTTTCTACTCCAAAAGATTACAGACTCAGAAACCCATCTGGACAGTTTAATCCTGCCCTACAGGTTCACTGTGTATCAGAATTGTGATTTATTTTTTTTGTATTTTTGTTTAGTGATCAACAAGATGTTCCTTTATGCATTACATAAACCTTAAGCAACATTATGGACGGTAGTTAATCAGAAAAAAAATATGCAACTTAACTCACATTTGTGTTCCTGCCTAATAAAAATAATTAAAATAAAACATCAAACTCATGTCTTCTACAGGGACAAAAGCAATTATCTAAAACGAGCTTGAAGAACTTATCATGGAGAATCGAGAATGGGAAATGATTTGAGATTTCCCAGCCTTGGCCTACTGAGCCATTAGCAAACAGAGTCCAAAAGTCAAGCTCTTGAACAAACAGTTCAACAAGAAGTTGCATACTGAATGCTCTCAGAGGTATGGTCCAACACATCTGCCCCCAGCTAGCTGGGGGGAGAATGATTTAGCACTGCGTACAAATCACGGTATTCTGTGTATGGGGCCCTGTGAGAGGCTGGCAGCTAGGAGGAGAATCCCAATCCCCGTGTCACGTCTTCATTTACATCATATTCAGATGCAGTTGGTGGCTGAGAACCTGAAAAGTGAATTTATTGTTGCAAGAAAGTCAATATTTTACAATAACTCTAGGCAGTGATTTAAAAGGCCATTTTGTGCATACCATTTACTTCTTCATACACATGTATATTGCTATTCGTTGCCACAGACACCTGGAAGCAGACTAATTACTGGAGGCTCCTTCGTTTGAAACCCGTGGCCTTTACAAAGCAAATATGTGGTCTATGTCTCATCAGGGAAACTTAGTTATCAGACAGAACATTCTCTGACTTTCAAGAAAGGTTATTTACTTCACTTGTTCCTCAAGAAAATATCAATATATCTTTATACAGACTACACAACACCTAACATCAAACCTTTATACTAAGTCCTAGGATTATCAATAATACTTCTAGTCCTCACTCAAAATCCACAGTTTGAATTTTAGCCGGTATCTTCTTTTCTAATAGACTTTATTGTTGAGAGAGTTTTGGAATTACAGAAAAATTATGCAGGATGTACAGTGATTTCTCATATGCACCCATCCTCCTGCCCACTATTTCTCCGAGTATTAACACCGTACATTGATGTGGAACATTTTTTAAATTGATGTATCAATATTGGCACCTTATTATTAACTAATAGTCACAGTTTACTCTTTGTTGTGTGTTGTTTTTTGAGATTTAACCAAATGCGTGTGTCGTGTCTACCATTAGAGTATCATTCAGAACAGTTTTGCTGCCATAAATGTGCCCTGCGCTCCACATATTCACCTTTCTCCATCCCTGGGAACCCCACTTGTCCCTTGCTCCTCTATTTTGCTCATTTTCTTATACCGTCCGCCGATGATATGGCAACATGACACTGTGAAAACATACACAAAGAAGAGAACGTAAAATTGGCTTATAAAAGTGATATACCTTGATAATCTACTATATTTATAAGCCTTAAATTAAAGCTAGTGCCCTTTCATGAATTTATGTTTTCCTATTTATATTATAAATAGAAGTGTCATTGAAAGTCATGGTGCTAAAACATGTTTTTTAATTGAACTCTCTTAGCTAACAAGATGGATACAGTTATGTATAATTGCACATTTAACATACAAAACCAAAGGATGGTTCCCATATTTTTCTAAAACAGGAATCCAGTTAGAAAACTAGTGAAAGACAGAGAAAAATGAATACATTCATTTTAAAATCCTTCTATTTTAACTTTTTCCCTTTCTTGTGAAGATAGAAGAAAAATCAAAATGACTTTTCCCTAACAGTAAGCTCGTAGTCACACTTGTATGAAAGAGGAGATTCTGTATCCATGGTTTAACAGTAAGAAGAACTGCTTTGTTGAAGCATACACCATCAGTCATCAGAAGGATGTAGGCTATTTTCCAGTTTCCGCTGCCATATCAAGTGCATGTCCTAACCACAGCGCTTGTCCACCTGAATATCTGCAAAAGGCGAAGTGCACCTAACTACTGGGAGAAATGAGCTTTGATCTTATTGAAAGAATTTGACTGATTAGATAATGTATAATGGCAGAATCTTTCCCCTGAATTGATCATCCCATGAGCTTCACTAATCAGAATCACTGCCGTGTACAATGATCACTTACAAAAAGAGGGAGAACTGAGATTACAACAGAATCTGAACGGCTGCCACACACATCTCCAAATCGTTTTTGAAGTGGTGAAGTGGAGTAACTGCTATGGCAATTTCTACCTCCCAATGAGATATGCCACCTATTGTCTGTATCCACAATGTCCCAGTGACAGCTTGTAAGAATGAAATATGTATTGTGGGGTATGCTGTAGTAACTTAAAGACCTAATTTTGGAATTTAGGAATTGCTTCTCGCCATAGATTGAATTATGCTCTCTTTCCTCCCAAACCCATCTTAGTCTGTCAAAAGCCCAATTGTGCAAGAGTTAAGCAGGTACTGCTCACCAAGATGCCAGGGGTCAGGTCCACCAACCACTCCTGCAGAGAGAGTCGAGGTAGTCAAATCACTGAGGTTTTACAGAAACCCTGCAGCAGCTCGCTTCTGCTCAGCAATGGCTTGTTTTGCTTGTTCTGTTATTTTTGTAGTGCCGGTATCACAGAAAGACCACAAGCTGCAGACTTGAAAGAAATGAACTTTCTCGCAGTTTAGGAAGCTCCGAGTCTGAAATCAGGGTTCTAAGAGTAGGTGATGGCTCCCCGACAATCTTGGAGGGGGGCGGGATTGTTGTCTGGTCCAGATTCAGTTATTCGGCTCCTTTTCAATCAGCCTGCTTGTTGTTACTTGCCTTCTTTAATCTGTCCTTTATATCTAAAGAGTGATCCCATTTAAACATACAATGATATGACCTAATTAACGGAACCAATAGAACCCTATTCCTCAGGAAGGTTAAATGTACAGGTTATAAATTACAACACACATTTTGGGGGGACCTAATTCAATCCATGCTGTTGCTAGGTGCCTTGTAGTTCATTCCAACTCACAGTGATTCTCCGCACCACAGAAGAAGCATCCCTGCACCATACTCACAACGTGTGTTTGTGCCCATTATGGCAGTTCCTGTGCCGATGTGAAGAGGCCATGCAAGCATTTGCTCTGAGCTCACATAGTTCTCGACTATTCCATATCAGAAATTTCTTCTCGGGCTTTTTTAATACTGGTGTTTTTTTCTTTCTTACCTGCTCATATTTTATCTTTATATTATTATCATCATTTTATTCTCTCTGTTTCATTTTGATTTGGTTTTGCATTGTTTCTGTTTGGTCTCCCAGTTTAGGAAGCATAGGAGTGAAGGCATAAACAACATAACTGATTGGATGGTTTCTCTGAAAGGGTCGAGGGGAGGGGACTTGGGGAGCAATCAGTGGATGTGGGAGGGGGAGAGAACATTAGAGTTGATTGTGATGTTGTAAATTCAATGCTTTTTAGAAGCAGTTTAACTGTGGAAGTGTATGCTATTGTATATTATATCAAGAAAACTACTTAAGAAATGAGAGAAGAAAAGGAAAGCACCCTTGACCTATGGTTAGCCATGGGGGAAGGAGGGAGAGGTGTTGCTTAGGAGACCTTGAGTTTACTGTAATAGTGGTAGAGCCATTTGGAGAGGGATAACAATAATCACCGTACAACGCAAAGAGGACAACCAATGCAACTTAAGTGTACATGTAGAAGTTATTGCTTTGGCGAATATGTTTTGTTGTATATATTTTTGAAAAAATGAATAATGATGAGTACAGAGAAGAAGAAAATGTCCTAAAATTGACTTTGGTAAAAATTAAACCTTCTTGATATGGGTGAACTATTGAATTGTATGATACGTGAAGTGGCAATATGAGGATTTTAAAACAAAATATCTATATCTATCTATCTATCTATCTATCTATCTATCTATCTATCTATCTATCTATCTCAAAAACTTCCCCAAATGCCTGGAGCTTCAAGCACTCCTGCTGGGGATCCTCTTGTTTGGTAAATTTGTTTGAATGATGTAGTGTCATATAGACCAATCCAGGAGTTGTCAAACTTTTGAGATGGAAGAGCCAAACCTATCCCTCATGACAATTTAAAAATAATTCAAGAGTAATAGATGTATTTTTACAAATAAATCACTGTTTACTGAATAATATCCTTTGAAAGTTATTATTTCACTTCAGAGCCATGTGTGAATGCTGAGAGAGCCTCATGTGGCTCCAGAGCTCTAGTTTGCTGACTAATTTTTCAACCTTTTTTCTGTTCTAGTTTAACACAGGTGATATGTGTGATTTTTCCAAGTTGTCTTGATAATAGAAATATAGGGTTCTGTTCAAATAACGTTGTTCTACTTGCTTGCGAACATTTTAAATTGGCTGCTCAATACATTAACTGAAAGGTTATTTTATCTTTGTTGAGTCAACCTGAAAAGGGGAAAAGAGGACTCTGAAGAACAAGTCCTTAAACCTTGACTTTGGAAAATTACAAATTGTCCTGCTTCATGCTTCTCTACAAAGCTTTTTTTATTTAATTTTTTCATTATCAAGAAAAAGCTTTTAAGTGATATTACAGCAAAGAACATCAATTGCCCATAATTATATTTAACTATTTAAAATTGTATCATTTTATTTACATTAAAATAGTATATCTATTTAAAAGACTTCATTTTCCATGAATGGCATTGTAATCTATTTAAAAATATGATTTGTTTGAAGTGGGTAAGTATGAGAGAGGCTTTTATTTCGAGGTAGTGAAAGGAATATTTATAAAGGTTATTTGGCACCATCAATGATAATCTTCTTTCCATTAAAAGCTCTCCATTTAAGTCTTTTCTATTTCCATCTACCTGCAATAAAGGGGACAATGAGATAGGCCAAATGAACCCTGGGGCCATGACAGTTCAGCACTCAACTGCTAACTGAGAGGTTGGTGGTTCAAACCAAGCAGTTCCTCTGTGGGATACAGATGTGGCAGTCTGCTTCCGTAAAGACTGCAAGCCTACTCTCTCCTACAGAGGGGCTGCGAGTTAAAATCAACAGCATGGCAGATGGACTTGTTTTGCTTTACAAATATTTATTTATTTGTTTATCTATCTATTTATTTATTTTTGTGAGGCCAGGACTGGGTTAAATTAGTTGACCTGAATCTACTACACCATGAATGGCAAAGCTGTGTGCAAAATTAATTTTCAGAACCATTTTGCGTGAGGCTCCTTTTGGATGAAATTGCTGTAGCTTCTGTAAATATGAGTGTCAGTAATGATATTTGTTAAACAGAATGAGTAATGGCTGGGAATCTTAGAAGCCGAGGCCATTGATGGGTGATGCTCTGAGAGCAAATGGCACCAAGAGCTTTTAAGGCAATCAAGGGACATAAAGCTCTGGGACAGATGAGATAAATCCAGGCACATTTTCATCCATCATCTCTTTGCGGACTAGCACAAATGTAAACAAGGGAAAAATTGTAATCACAGAAGCAAACTTTCAAACTGCCATACTGTAATAATCCGAAATGCTCTATCTCTGTGCCTATCAATCAGCATGTTGCTTGTATCAAAATGCTAAATGGCAAACACCCGTAAGTGCTGTTAGTAAAAGGGTAAATGGATCCTTTTGAAAATTCTCAAGGTAAAACTTCTAATGGACAAGCATCAGTTTGTGTGTTGCTTTTGGTGTTATGTGCTTTCGGGATGTTTCCAACTCTTCTAGGGACCCTATAAAGACAGGGTAGAATTGCCCCTGTGAGTGCCTAACACTGTAACTCATTCACAGTAGTACAAAGCCTCCTCTTTCTCTCATGGAGCTGGGTGGTGGTTTCACACAGCTGACCTTGGGGTTAGCAGCTCAACTAATAAGCACTATGCCACCTGGGATCTTGGTGTGCAAGTCAAAGAAAGCAGAGATACAACATAAAGAAACACAGCTTACTGTTTCCCCCTATGATGCATGCGGGACTTGATCTGGAGGGTGAAGGGCTGATGATGTCAAGGGGTCCAAATAGAAAATGAATGTTTGGAGGCTGATACTGGTAGTACATGTAAAATTCTGCTGGAAAAAGAAAAAAGAAAGCACTGCTTACTCCGGTACCACCCTCACAGAGTGTGGCTACATTTCAGCCTATTGTGGCAGCCGCAATACCAACCTGTTGACAGTCTGACGCATAGTGACCCTATAGGACAGCGTGGAACTTCCCCCTAGGTGTTTCTGAGACATACCAACCTGTTGACAGTCTGACACATAGTGACCCTATAGGACAGCGTGGAATTGCCCCCTATGTGCTTCTGAGACTGTAACTGCTTATGAGCATTGAAAGTCTTATCTTTTTCCCTAAAAGCAACTGGTGACTCCAAACTACTGAGAATATGGTTGCAGCCCAGAGTTGACCCACTTAGTCCATTCTAACACAATGACCTTAGCATCCTAAAGGAAACACACCCATGGTTGTATGTCTTTACCATGGTTGTATGTCTTCACTGTAATAAAATTTTAAACTGATTCTTAGTTGACAAAGAATTATGGAAATCCAATGATGACTCTATGTTCAAGAGAACAAACTGTGGGCAGTACTGCACCATGCCCACGATCTCTTGAAAAGTCAGTTTCTTTAAGTCGGAGTTAACACAATGGCAGCGGGTTTATTTTTGAAGAGTGATACATACATTTTTATTGGTTGATTTTCAGAAACAGATTGCCAGGACTTTCTTCCAAATTTATTTTAGTCTGGAAGTTTCCTGGAAGCCTGTTCAGCATCATAACAATACACAAACCTCGACTGATAGACAGAGATACACAAGATGCTTTGGCTAAGAATTAAACGCAATACTCCTTCATACCACTGAACCACTAATGCAAGATTTCTTTCTTTCTTTTGGTAAATAAAGAACAAAGTTATTTCTATAGTTTCCTATTCTGCATTAATTTTTGTTTTAATATCTATGTGGCTCAGTATAATTTCTTATATTCAACAAACATCAGATAATTCTAGAAGTTACAATGTTCATCTTCACTTCCCTTTAAGAAATTCCCACTTCATTCTCTCTAAGATGTTTGTCATTTTCTGGGTTTTACAAATACTCTATCATTCCTGAATTAATATTTTGCTCAACAAAAGGATTTCAGTAGCTTCTAAAAAGAGACACTAAAAGCATAGTGTAGATTCAATAGTGCAAATTATAGGATTGCTTTCTCTTTGATCACTTTATTGCACTCTAATTAGTATGAAATAAACTCTACTAATATTTTGGTAGTCTTCATACAATGTTCCTGTGTAGTCTGACTAGAGTTTAAAAAACCTCTTAAACCTTTTAAATTTTTAGTAAAATTGTGTACTGATCCATTCGTCCATTGATGGAAATTTGGGTTGTTTCCAACTCCTTGTGATTGTGAACGGTGCCATGATGAACATTGGAACACAGATGTCTGACCATGGTTTCTTTCTTGCCTATTCTGGGTATATGTATAGTAGGAGGATTACTGGATCCTATGGTAGCTTAATTTCCATCTGTTTTAGATATTGCCAAATAGATTTCCATAGTGGCTGTGTATACCTACAGGTCCACCAGCAGTGAATGAGGGTTCCTATCTCTCCACAGCCCCTCCAACGCTTGTAAATTTCTGATTTTTTGAATTGGGCTATCTTTGAGGGTGTTAGGTGGCATTTCATAGTTGTTTTAATTTGCATGTCTCTTATGGCTAATGATTGGGAACATTTTCTCATATGTGTATTGGCCATTCGGATTTCTGCCCTGTTGAAACTTCTGTTCAGGTTCTTTGCCCATCTCCTCAGTGGGCAATTAGGTTTTTTATTATTATAAGCTAGACAAGTAGTGTAGATTTTAGTAATAAGGCCTTTGGTTGATGTATCATTGCTAAAGAAGTTTTCCCAGTTTGGGGGCTCTCTTACCACTCTCTCGGTGAATTCTTTCGATGTACACAGGTGTTCTATCTTCAATATATCCCACTTGTCAATTTGTGGTCCTCTGTATTTATATCTTCCCTCTTTCTGATAGCCTATGTAATCCCTGTGTCAAGGTTCCAGGTTTGTCCCAATTCCCTCATTAATGACCCTAATAGTTTGGGGTTTTACCTCATGGTCTGTGATCCACCTTGAGTTTATTCTTGTGCAATGGTTGAGCTAAGGGCCTTGCTTCATTTCTCCGCAGGTAAATTTTTTCCAGCACTACCTATTGAAGAGGTCATTTGCTTCCCATTTGGTATTTTTTGGGCTCTATTCAAAAATCAGTTGTCTGTATGTTGATGTTTTTATTTCTGGGTTTTCAGCTCTTTTGCACTGGTCTGAATATCTGTTGTTATACCAGTACCACACTGTTTTGACCACTGTGTCTGTATAATCAATGCTAAAGTCATGTAGATAAGCAAGCCCTCCCACTTTGTCCTTCTTCTTGCTAATTCTGAGCTTCTTCCAAGAGGATGAAAACAGAAAAGTGGGTGAAGGGTGACAGAGGACAATATAAGATATGAAAATAATAATCTATAACTTATCAAGGGTTCATGAGGGAGAGAGGGCAGGGGAGAAAGGGGGGAGATGAGGAGCTGATACAAACAAAGGACTCAAGTAGAAAGAAAATGCTTTGAAAATAATGATGACAGCATATGTACAAATGTGCTTGACATAATGGTTGAATGTATGGATTGTGATACAAGATGTAAGAGCCCCTGATAAAAGTATTTAATTTTAAACATTGTGTACTGTTATTAAATCAGGTAATTAGCTATTAAACTGTATTAAACTTTGCAGCTGACTTTTAATTTAAATGCAGAGTTTTAATTTGACATTACTCCCTTTAAATTTTTAATATTTTGTTTTAGTATTATAGGCCACTTAAACATGTACACTCTTCTACTTTAATTAACGTATTAACTGTCACTAGCTAAAACTCAGTTACTTTTGGCACTGCTATGATGTCAATCATATTAAAGTGAAAACTTTAGTGAAGTAAAGAAATTATAAAAGTTAGAAATAAGAAAAGTTTGAAAAAAATTAAGAAAAATAAAATAAAATTAAGCTATGTTAGTTTGATATGCTAAATAAAGTGTTTAATCTCAATGTTTGACCTGTTTTTTTCTAAATCTGGAATACCTGCGTAGAGCCAGTTTTTAACTGTTGACTACTGATTGGGAGTTTGGTGGTTCGAGTATACCCAGAGGCACCTCGAGAAAGACCTGGTGAGTTACTTCTGAAAAGTCCATCACTGCACACACTGCATGCGGAGTGCACACGAGGTCGTCATGAGTCTGAGTCAAGTGGTAGACAACCGCCTTTTGAAATTTTCAACTTGAGCCATACAATGAACTTGAGTGCACACCAGGTGAATTTAGAGAACATCTCAGTACCGAATTTGACATAGTGAACACTAATGAGAGACAATCTGACAAGCTGTGGGGCAACAGCAAGATCATCCTATACAAAGACAGCAAAAGGTCATAGGGAAAAGAGAAAACTCCAACAGGCAATAAGGAAAGTCTCTAAAACTTACCTGTACCACAGAGTAGCTAAAGGAAATGGAATAAAAGATGAAGTAAAAGTCCTGAACCAACAAATTCAAAGGGCAGCTCAATAAGACCAAGTCACCGATGCTTAGACCTGCAAACGCCTGGAGGTAGAGAAGTAGTAAGGAAGAACGCGCTCAGTGCAGCTCAAGCTGCAAGAACTGAAGACAAAATTCAAACCTTGAAATGCTGAAGAATTTTAGGGGCAAAAATTTGAACAATGCAGGAAGCATCAAAAGAAAATGGAAGGAATACACATAATTACTGGACCATAAATCATTGGTCAATGTTAAGCTATTTAAAAGGTTAGCTTATGATAAAGCAGCGGTTCTCAACCTGTGCGTCGCGACCCCTTTGGAGGTAGTAAGACCCTTCACAAGGGTCGCCTGAGATCATTGGAAAACACATATTTCAATGGTCTTAGGAACTAAGACACCGCTCCTCTATCCATCTCCAGGCAAGTCCGCCCACATGCAGACATGCCCACATACGAGTACCCAGCATTATGAACGTTACCCATGCTACACCATGCTTCAAGACAAAATTTCACTTATTTGTCATTCAAAATAAATATTTCACAATATATAATTACATACTGTTCTGTGATTAATCACTATGCTTTTATTATGTTCAATTTATAACAATGAAAATGCATCATGCATATCAGATATTTACATTATGATTCATAAAAGTAGCAAAATTACAATTATGAAGTAGCAACATAATAATTTTATGGTTGAGGGTCACCACAACATGAGGAGCTGTCTTAAAGGGTCGTGGCATTAGGAAGGTTGAGAACCACTGTGACAAAGGATCGATAATGATGTCTAAGATGTATTAAAAATAAAACTCCAGGAATTAACAGAATATTAATTGAAATATTTCTTAGAAACTGACAAAGTACTAGAAACACTCACTACTATATGCCAAGACAGATACATGGACAACTGACCAAGAAAGCTCTATCTGCACCGATTTTCTTCCTGGAAATGAGTACACCTATTGTTTGTCCCATTCTGTCCACCTTGCTTAGATGACACAAATGAATGTAGAAATTATTGAACGATAGCATTGATATCACATGCAACTTAACGTGTCCTGAAGATATAACCAAAATCATTTCAGCTGTACACCAACAGGGAGGTACCAAAAAAATCAAGCCAGATTTAGATGAGAATGTGGCACGAGGCTTATCCTTGCTGACATGAGACACAAACAGAGAAGAGCAGAAAGGCATTTTTACCTGTATGCTGTTATTCACTTAATGTTCAAAGGCATTCGATGGCGTGGATCATAACAATCTATGGGTATCGAGAAGAATAAGAACCTGGAACCCTTCATTGTGGTCACGGGGAGCCTGTGCTTAGGTGGAAATGCAGACATTTACACAGAACAAGGGCATATGGAGGGTTTAGTCAGGATGACAGGGGACTAGATTAGGGACAAAAGGGGCTGTCTCCCTCAAATGACTGTGCTAGGGCCCAAATAAAGGGGCTTCAGGGAAGTCAGACACCCATCAGACACCTATGGGAAAACAGCTAGGCATCAGCGATGTGACATCACACAGGTGCACCCGAACTCAGCCAGTGAGATTAGCCAGTACCCTCCACCACGCCCCTGCAGTCATGCAAGCCGGGATAAAGGCAGGCCGGCTGGCTCTCTGGGGATTTCCTGCTCTGGGTTCTGCAAGCTTGGATTCGTGTCCCGTTGCGTCCAGAATTCTTTTCATGTGGTTTTCCGCGCTCCCCTGAAGTGGCCATATTCAGTCCCCAACTCTTGCGTGGTCCCCACGTGGCCTGCACACTGTCCAGAGGCAGCACGTAGTTTTTGAGACTGTCCTACCTGAAACTTCCCTTCCCTTATAAAGGTTATTTGGAATACTAAAGTGCTTCTGCCGTGGGAATTCTTTCAGCATGGGGAAGCAAGAGCCGGGTGAACCATCCCAGAAACCTGCCAAGGAGAGCTGTGAGCCAGGGTTGTAGCCTTCTGCTACACATCTATATTGACTCAATCTGTTTACTGAGTAAATTTTTTGACCCAACCTTGCTTCCTGAACTTGAGAAGCACTTTACATGCTTGCTGACGAAAATCGGGGACTCTCACCGTCAGTGTAGATAGGAAACTCATTGTAAAAATAAAGAAAAACAAACTCATCACCACAGAACCAATGAACAAGGTCATGGAAAATGGAGACAAGTTGTCACAGATTTCATCTCGCTTGGATCCATAGGCAATGCTCCTGGAAGCCACAGTGTAACCAAAGATCAATGTATTGAGTTGATCTGCTGCGCCAGATCTCTTCACATGCTGAAGAGCCAGGATGTCATTTCTTGAGCAGTGTCTGATGCAAGTTTTGGTATTTTCAATCATCACATATGCATATGTAAGTTTGACAGTCAATTGATACATAGTAAACAATATTTAAAATATCATGGACTACCGGAAGAGCAAATAAATGTCTCAAAAGAATTAGGATCAGAGTGTTTCTGAGAAACCAGGATGGCAGAGTCCAGTGGGGTTTCTGAGGTGGTTGACCTCAGTTCTTGCTTTGCAACACTGCAAGAATTCAGGCGGCAGAAGCACTTTTGTAAATCCAAGTGACTTTTAAGAGGGAGAGGAAAGTCTCAGATATTATAGACCCCCAAAGTACACGCTATTTCAGGAAAGCGTACAAAGCCAAAGGGGTGGGGTGGGGGACCACACTGGAGCTGTGACTACAGATGGTCACTTCAGGAGTGCTCAAAAAGAACACAGGTCAGGAGTGCGAAATCAAACCGCGCGGGGGGGGGGGGGGGGGCAAGAGCAGGAACTGAGGCCCTGTCAGAGGCAGATTGATGCACTGACCCCACGGCGGGCTCAAACGTAACGCAGGGTGAGGCTTCTGCAGGACCGGACAATACTGACTAAAGTGTATAGCGTTACCACGAGTCAGGAACAACTACGTGCACCTAACAACAAGAAAAACAACCAAATCTTTATTTTTACCTTTTGGTGACAGAATATTTTACTAAGTGATGAAATGACTGCTACCAGGAGGAAGCTTGGAGAATTAAGCCTTTGCAGTATTCAGTTCTTGTCCTACTCAGAAGAAAGATTTCAAAGGGCAAGATTCAGAGAGTGTTTGAGAAAGAGTTTGAACAGAAAATTAAATTTCCTGAAGGGGATACTTTGCAAAAGAAGGTCAAAAACCTCTTTTAAAAAACCCAACAAAATAACTCACTGTCATGGAGCCAATGCCCACTGATTCCAACCCTATAGCAAACCTATAAAAAAGGCCCTTAGCTAGTCTAAAAGGGCTGGCAAAACAGAAACCGGACCTTGTTTCTGTTAATGACAGCCCTCCCACCATACCCTAGTTTCCTGGTGGGGCCTTCTGCTATTGGCTGGGCCTCTGTAGTGTACCCTCCTCTTTTCCTGTATGTGCATCTCAGCACCCCTGACGTCATGCTGTGTTATTGTCTCCCACCACAAATGCCCAAGTCCATTCAGTCATTGTGGGGTTGTGTGAACATCAGACCTTTTCATTATCTCTATGGGTAGGAT
Source organism: Tenrec ecaudatus (assembly GCF_050624435.1). Taxonomy (NCBI): domain Eukaryota; kingdom Metazoa; phylum Chordata; class Mammalia; order Afrosoricida; family Tenrecidae; genus Tenrec; species Tenrec ecaudatus. The sequence continues at coordinate 100,061,669 of NC_134540.1, forward strand.
GGGAGTCAGTCGGGTGGGAGGTGTGAAGAGGAGGATCTCTCACACTGATAAGGAAATGCATTTTGTTCTGCCCTTCACCTTCCTTTGAGATAGAGAGGTATGTGCTGTCTCTAAAACCCTTTTGTGTTAAGAATCCTGCCAGATTTCCTTCATTATTATCATTTCTCCCCTTGCAAGTCTCTGATTAGCTAACAATAATAGTTACACAAAAACTTTGTCTTAATAAATATTATTAATTACAAAACTAAGTGATTTTATATATATATCACTACCTATCTATATATATGAAGTGATATATATGATATATAGATAGTGATATATATGTAATCAATTATGTAATTGATACTATTTAATTTATTAAGACAAAGTGTATATATATGTATATGTGTATATATATATATATATATATATATATATATATATATAGCTAACCATGTTACATTGAGTGAAACTGTCTCTTTTCTCTCTGGTTTTAGAACATCCATCTCATGCTTTAGTCATTGTGATGTTTCTATTACATTGTAATTGGAATCATTTTTCAAATAAAAGCAAAGGCAAAAACTAAATCAGATTTGGAAAATAGGTTAAAATAACTATATTAAGTAGATGATGAAATAGTCATATAAAAATACCATTCTACCAACATTGGCAAGTTTATATAAGCTAAATAAACACCTATGTATAAACAATAGCTTCACAAGGAAACATACATTTTCAACACTTCTTAGTTCGAGCCACAATATTGATCAAGACCAAATTTTATCACTAGGTACTTTCTAAATAAATAAATATCTTGCTATTACTCATAAATAACATTGCATTATAGGACAAAATCAAAATTCATCACAATCTTAGGAGTATAAACATAAAATGTGAGTAAGTTCAATGGTAAAAGGCAATGACACATGGTGATAGAAATAATATAACGAATCTTAATCTGATCAATAGAAATGAATATTTCTCTTTAGTGGCTGTTCTTAAGTTAAAATATGCTTTACTTTTATTTTGATCATAACCATGTTATTCTGTAAGTGCAAATTATGTTGTAACTTTACATGCACACCTATTTTCCAAGGCAACTCACAGTAAACTAAGGAATCCAAAACAGTTAACTTGTTCTGGTCTGATGGTATTTATCGGGACAAATATCCTTAACTCCTTACCTTCTCCTTTTATCTTCCCTTGAGGTCAATCAGTATAATGCCATAGTTTAGTTGATTGTTGACTAGAACACAGTTTAATACCATCTTTCAGTACTAGAGGATGTAGAGTTTTAGAAATATACTATATTTATTTACTAGATCATTTAATTTATATGAAAACATTTGAGAGATGATGTTGTTTTGTTTTTTTCTAATGAATCCAATAATATGTTCATTTTAGGCCACAGTTGCAGCCAGTAGATGTATCTATAGATACAATTATATATCTTCTATAAATATGAAAAAATTATTTCAAAATCATAAGATGTCTTCAAATGCATTAAACAATAAACTTGCTTGTCCAAAGAAAACTTGGCCATAAACACTATTGAAACCAAAATAAGAAATGCCCATATCATACTTTTCATTTATCTCTTTTGAGCACTCTCTACGAAAGCAGCTCTCATATCTGTTTTTGTACTTGTTAAAACATCTTCCCGCCTCACCTCTTTCCAGCATGTTGTGTCCTTATTCTCAGGGAAATACACGTTGAGGAAGCAGAGCAGATGAGAGTTGTTGGAAGCTCCCTGCAAATACAGCTTTTATCCTCCTTTACCCTGAAGTGACGAAAAGAACAATGATAGCTCTACTTACGCAGACACATTTGGGGCACAGCTTCTTTGCTGTAGTTCAACATGCCATTAGGCACACAGCACCTACCAGCAGATGCAGCCCAAACATGGATCCCATGAAGATGCACTCCTTGCATAGCTCGGAGCCTGTGGCTTGCAGGATCCCAAAGCAGGAACCTGAAGAACATTTTGCCCCAGGGGCAGCTCTGTCCATAGAAGCAATGGAAACATCACAAGCATTGGGTCTGTGAATGAGAGATTTATACTGAATGATAACCATGAGGAGATACACTCTTCCTGGCTTTAGAGTTAAAGGAGGTGATTTCCTCGGTCCACTTTGCTATCTGTATTCTAACTGTGATTTTACTAATAAGGACAATATGGGGAGGGCTGTGGTAGGGTGCTAGAAAAATAAAATATGACTCATTAACCACACTCCTCAAATAGAAAAGCCATTAGATTTCCTGTGATATGTCATGCAGTAAATTAAAGACTGCCGTGGAAACATGTGCAGTCTGCTTTATTACCCATCCTGTCACAGGCCATAGTTAAGCCAGTGAACCAAGTTTAGAGTCAAAGGGTAGGTTGGAACGTTGCACACTTGTCAAATAAAATGTTGAGGAGTCGCTTTGGTTGCTGCTAGCCCTTGTGTGGGCTAGAACCAAGTAACCCTCTTTAAAAGGATGCAGCCCTACCCAGAAACATCAGTAACAGACTCAAGAAATAATTCTCCTCTAGCACCCCATGAATCCTTTAAAAGAATCAAGGCGCAAGAAGAAAGTTGATGATGGTGTCCCCACCCAATCTCTGAGATGTCCAAGTCTTTCCTTTGGGCAAGGGTTATAAGAAGGAACTCTGGGATAGAAGTGTGAGTGAAATTCTCCAGGGAATTCACCACTCTGCTCCCCCTGCTGCATGCCTGCAGTGCTTACGGGGCCAGCGTGATGGGGTCAGCGTGATGGGGCCAGTGTGACGGGGCCAGTGTGACGGGGCCAGTGTGAAGGGGCCAGTGTGACGACGGGGCCAGTGTGATGGGCAGACCATGCACTATTCCCGCACTGCGTCTCCAATGCTGTCCCCCGCAGCATCGTGGTTCAGTTAGGGACTTTGTGTCCCATGGTGGAGCCAGCCCTACGGTCCTTCCCGTGCATTGTCTGCTCTGAGCAAGAACATTGTCCTAGGGGATTGGTGGGCCAGGATGTCCTCTCTTCCCTCTCCACCCCTTTGTGTTTCTCCCGTGTGCTGTATCCAACTCACCCCTCTCCCCAAGCTGTAGCCCCAGTGCTGTCCTCTGAAGTGCATTCGTACTTGTCCTTTTGTGCTTGACTTACTTCACTTAGTATGATTTCCTCCTGTTCTTCCCATGCGACGATCTGCTTCATGTGCTCCTCGCTGCATTTTAGAGACACATAGTACTTCATTGTATATAGGTACCACAGTTTTTTGATCCATTTGTCTGTGGATGGAAATGTGGGTTGTTTCCCACTCCTTGCAATTGTGAATTGTGCCACAATGAACATGGGAGCACAGATATCTGGCTGTGGTTTGTTTCTTGCCTTGCCTGGGTAGATGCCCAGTAGGGGGGTTGCTGGGCCCTATGGTAGCTCAATCTCCACCTGTCTTATGTATTGCCAAATCATTTCCATAATGGCTGTCCATACCTGTAGGACCACCAGCAATAGACAAGAGTTCCTGATATCGTTAACGTTTATTATGCCAACCTGGCCGATAAACACGTATGGGATTAATTGAAGGGCGGAGAGTTTAAATGTCTTGGTGAGCCTTGTCTTTCTAGTTCTTGGGTCTCTTGCTTTATGATGGTTGGAGCAGGGTGCAGCTGCATTAACCAATTCCCTGCTTCAGCTTGCCAGGCTCACTTCCTGCAAGACATCCCCAAAGAAAAGCTTGAGTCCTTACACTTCTAGTGCCTTAGAGCAAATCAGTTCAGCGTGCCTCTGGCAGTTTCTTTTTCACAGAACAATATTGCCCCCTGGAATTCGTGAGTATCATGAAAATGTCACGTGGACCTACCCTGATGCAGCCCTGGGTGCTGGAGCAGCTGTGTGGAGAGCCCTGCCAGCGCTGAGATGTTTACACATTCACTGATTTGGCTTTCTTCCTGCAGTCAGCATAACTGCGTGTGTTTTGTGAGATGGAGGAGGACTTTGTGGATTGAGGTCGAACATATGGGTTAATGTTGGACTTGTGGGCTTAGACAACACTGGGTCAGGATGTTTTCTTCATGTGCACTTAAATTTTATATAAAACACTCTCTTATACATATGAGTTTCTGTGGCTTTGTCTCTCTAATGCACTCAGACTGACACAGTTCCTATCTCTCCACAGCCACTCCAACACTTGTTACTTTCTGAACGTTTGAATTGGGCTATCTTTGAGGGTGTTAGGTGGTATCTCACAGTTGTTTTAATTTGCATTTCTCTTATGGCTAATGATCAGTAACAATTTCTCATATGTTTATTGGCCATTCAGATTTCTGCCCTTGTGAAACTTCTGTTCAGGTCCTTTGCCTATTTCTTCAGTGGGCAATTAGGTATTTTTCTTATTGTAAGCTTGCAAAGTAGTGCAGATTTTATTAATAAGGCTTTTGGCTGGTGGGTCATTGCTAAAGATTTTTTCGCAGTCAGAGGCCTCTCTTATTGCTCTCTTGGTGAATTCTTTCAATGTACACATGTATCGTATATTCAGTATATCCCACTTGCCAATTTGTGGCTCCTCTGTATTTGTATCCTTCACTATTTCAGATTGCCTATCTAGTCTCTGTGCCAAGGTTCTCAGGTTTATTCCAATCTCCTCATTAATGGTCCTAATAGTTTGGGGTTTAACCTCAAGGTCTGTGTTCCACCTTAAGTGTATGCTTGTGCTCTGGTGGAGCTAACAGTCTTGCATCATTTTTCTGCAGGTAGATTTTTTTTTCCAACACCACTTATTGAAGAGGCCATGTGCTTCCCATTTGATGTCTATCTAGATAAGATAAATGGAATAAACAATTCAGAGGTGTAAAGAACAGGACCAATTTTTCTGGGTGGATAGGGTAGAAGGTGAGATGGGAGAAAAGAAGGGGGTCAGGGAAACCAACCCGGGGGCAAGGGAACAAGTGAACTAAAATCAATGAACAAGAGGTCATAGGAGGTCTAGTGGGGCTCAATAAAGGGCAAGAAAGCAGCAAGGAATAACTATACCTGAATTAAGGCCGAAAGAGAGAGAGAGAGAGAGAGAGAGAGAGAGAGAGAGAGAGAGAGAGAGAGAGAGAAAAATAGAATTATGTACTATATGTTAAGAATTAAGGTTGCAGATGGACATTGGACCTTGACTCAAGTACTCCCTTAATACAAGAACAATTTGTTCTAACAATCTGGCATTCTGTGATGCTTATCATATCAGCATTATAGCTGAAGACAAACATGTGCATAAGCAAATGTGGTGAAGAAAGCTGATGGTGCCCTCCTATCAAAAGTTTAGCGTCTGGGGTCTTAAAGGCTTGAAGATAAACAAGGAGCCATGTAGCTCAAAAGTTACAAAGCCCACATGGAAGAAGCACACCATCCTGTGTGATCATGAGGTGTCAATGGGATCAAGTATCAAGCATCTAAGACCCAGAACAAAACCATACCCAAGGTGAATGGGGGAGGGGGAAATGGAGTAGAGGCCCAATGTTCATCTGTAGACAATTGGAAATCCCCTCACAGAAGAGTTGCAGGGAAGAGATGAGTCAGTCAGGGTACAGTCTAGCACCGATGAAACACACAACATTATTCAAGTTCTTTGGTGCTTCTTTCCCCCCACTATCATGATCTCAATTCTACCTTACAAATCAGATTAGACCTGAGCATGCTCACTGCTGCAGATAAGAGCACACAACAGTGGATTCAGGGTAGATAAACCCCTCATGGCCAACAGTGAGAGTAGAGATACCAGGAGGATTAAGGAAGAGTGTGGGGAGAAAGGGACAATTGATCACAAGGATCAAACTAGAATCCTCTCCCAGGGGGACAAATAACAGAAAAGTGGGTGAGGGACAATAGAAGACAATGAAAGATATGGAAAGAATAATCTATAACTAATCAAGGCTATATGAGGGAGGGCTAGTGGGAGAGGGAGGGGAGAGGAATGGGAAGCTGATTAGGGGCTCAAGTGGGAAGAGAATGCTTTGAAAATGATGGCATCATATGTGTAAATTTGCTTGACACATTGGAGGAAAGTATGGATTGAGATAAGAGATGTAAGAGACCCCAATAAAAGTATTTAAAAATAAAGAAATTTTAAAAACGTGTGAGTGGAAATGTGAAAGTGGAAATATTGAGAGCACAGTAAGAAATTATGAAACCTGAAGTTTGATTAAAGAATCCATATGAGAGGATAGGGAAGGCTAGTGAGCGATGTATCTGGAGAGCCATGGAGAATAGTGAGTTTCAGGGTAAACTATTACTTTCTCCTTATTATATTGGCAATAGAGAACTTTGGGGAAATTTTCAGCAACCAAGTGACACAAACTTAATTGAGTTTTGCAATGATTCATCTTGGGTCAGGAAGGGTGACAACTCAGAAATGTGTTGCAATCTTCCAGGGAAAATATAATGAAAATCAGGCTCTGAGGAGTGGCAGATGTAGGTAAACGAATAGAGAATCTGTCGGGCATAAAACGTTAGAAATGGCTACATGGAGGACAAAGGGAAGAAGAAGATTTTCACGGTGACTGCGATTTAGTGTAACTGAAATAAAGAAATGGAAATTTGGAAGTCAATCTGAAAGAAATTATGAAACTAATTATATGATGAGATAGTTAAGGTTTATAGTGCCAGCCTGACAGATAAACACATGTGGGATCAATTGAAGGGCGGAGAGATAAGTGGCTTGGTGAGCCCTGCCTTTCTAGTTCTCGGGTCTCTCATTCTCTGATGGTCAGACTAGGGTGCAGCTGCCTTCAGCTAGTTCTCCGTTTCAGCTGGCAAGGCTCACTTCCTGCAAGTCATCCCTGAGGAGAAGCCACATGGACCTAGCCCAATGCAGCCCTGGGTGCTGGAGCACCCATATGGAGACTCCTGCCAGCGCTGAGATGCTTACACATTCACTGGTTTGGCCTTTCCTCCTGCAGTCAGCATCATTGCGTGTGTTTTGTATGATTGAGGAGGAATTTGTAGATCGGTTTCGGACATATGGGTTAATGTTGGACTTATGGGCTTGGACAGCACTGGGTTGGGATGCTTTCTTGATGTACACTTACCCTTTATATAAAACTCTGTCTTACAACGGCTGGAGCCAAAGTGGGTGAACAAGTAAATGTGGTGAAGAAAGCTGATGGTGCCCGGCTATCAAAAGAGATAGTGACTGGGGTCTTAAAGGCTTGAAGATAAACAAGCGGCCATCTAGCTCAGAAGCAACAAAGTCCACATGGAAGAACACACCAGCCTGTGTGATCGAGTGGTCCCAAAGGGATCAGTTACCAGGCATCAAAGAACAAAAAATCATATCATTGACTGCACACCTCCATGATAGGATCGCTGAAGACAAATGGGTGCATAAGCAAATGTGGTGAAGAAAGCTGATGGTGCCCGGCTATCAAAAGAGATAGTGTCTGGGGTCTTAAAGGCTTGAAGGTGAACAAGCGGCCATCTAGCTCAGAAGCAAATAAGCCCACATGGAAGAAGCACACCGGCCAGTGCGATCACGAGGTGCCCAAGGGACCAGGTATAAGGCATCATGCAAAAAAAAAAAAGATATAAGTGGGTGTATGTATGTGTATATATGTGTATATGTATATATGTATGTGTATATATGTATATATATATCATATCAAATGAAGGGGGAAGTGCAGACTGGAGACCCAAGGCCCAAGTGTCGGCCAATGGAGATCCCCTCATAGAGGGGTTTAGGAGAGGAGATGGGTTAATTAGGGTGTGAGGTAGTATCGATGAAGAACACAGCTTTCCCCCAGATCCTGGATGCTTGCTCCCCCCAACTACCATGATCCGAATTCTACCTTGCAGGGCTGGATAGGACAGAGGCTGTACACTGGTACATATGAGGGTTGGAGGTACAGGGAATCCAGGGTAGATGATACCTTCAGGAACAAGGGTGTGAGGGACGATGCTGGGAGAGTGGAGGGTGGGTGGGTTGGAAAGGGGGAACTGATTACAAGGATCCACATGTGACCTCTTCCCTGGGAGGGGGACAGCAGAGAAGGGGGGAAGGGAGACTCCGGATAGGGCAAGTTATGACAAAATAACGATGTATAAATTACCAAGGGCATATGAGGGAGGGGGGAATGGGGAGGAAGGGGGGAAAAAAGAGGACCTGATGCAAGGGGCTTAAGTGGAGAGCAAATGCCTTGAGAATGATTGGGGCAGGGAATGTATGGATGTGCTTTATACAATTGATGTATGTATATGTATGGATTGTGGTAAGAGTTGTATGAGTCCCTAATAAAATGTAAAAGAAGAAAAGAGAAAAAAAATGATTAGGGCAAAGACTGTACAGATGTGCTTTATACAATTGATGTATGTATATGTATGAACTATGAAAAGAATTGTATCAGCCCCAATAAATTGTTAAAAAACAACAAAAAAACTCTGTCTTATAAATTTATGAGTTTCTGTAGATTTGTTTCCCTAGTTTACCCAGATTAATACATATGGTAACTCTCAATTATTCTCTAAAGAATACATAAAGAACTTTTAAAGTAGCATATAGGTTAAGAATTATGGTTCTGGACTGATATCTTGTGTTCAAACCAAAGCAAAATTTAACTTATCAGTGCCATGGTTGTCTCTTCTTTAAAACTAAGAAACATTAGGGAAATACTTCAAGTTTGTTTTCTTCATCATTAAGTGGATCAATGCACACTACGTGCTCTGAAGGTGCAGCTAATAATATACCTTTAATTCGTGGCAGTAATTATTATTCACTATTTAATGAGCTGGCATTTGATCTTCTTCTTGTTTAACAGATTCTTTCTTAGATTTAAGTTTGCTGTTGCTATGCTTGAACTATGTATCTCTCTGGGAAAATGGGGAATGTTTGCTCATATGGCTCTGTTTTATAGCTTTGGACATAAATTACTTTACTCTCTATCCCTTCTCACCATTTTTTTCTACTTTCTAATCAATTCTGAAACTTTTCTGTTCTTACACAAAAGTAATTTAATAGAATGCATTTCCCAAAACTATCCATATAAACACTAAATGTGTATTGCTCAAAATAAATGTCTCAAAGCTATTATAATGTACTGAATTATTTAACCTGAATAATGTTTTTCCTGCAAAAGCCATTACTGTAAAAGGGATGTTTAGTAAAAATCTATTAAAGTAGCAAGATTTTTTCCCCAGAATATGCGGACTAAAAGTGGCATATATCACTCACATGTATATAGTGATTGCATTATGAATGGGGGAAATATCCAGGTGTTATACTCTTGAACAGGCTGTCAGTTTACATCATGCTCACTTTGTCCTGCAGCTACATTGGTTTTAATGAATAAATAGATATGTCTTCATCATTATGTCTCCAAATCGCCTAACAAATCCATCTCTTCTATTGTATTTTTTTTTCAATAGAATATGGTCCCTTCCTCATTCTAGATCCCCACACAGAAGTTCTATTGATATTTCTCAAAGATGTGCACATGAATTAACCCAAGTAAATGACACATCATTACAAGGAGCCTAAATTGCCCATGGATTAGTGGTGGACCGCTGACCTATAGGTCAACAATTGAAATTTAGCCTCAGTTAATAGTAGCTAAAAATTGGTACAATCTGTTTTCCAATTGACATCAAGTGAAAGGAGACCTCTGGTCTGTAGAGAATTCCACATTAACAGGTGGCCACAACACAAAATTATAACAGTAACCAAGCAAAAAGGTCAAAGATCGAATTGGTGTGGAAATCCAGTTACCTTCTTATCAGTGGAGGTCACCTCTCCAACACTTAACTAGCATGCTGAACATGAAATACACCATGCCTATCTCACACATCGGTGAAAATGTCAGCAAAGTAATGTTGCAGCCGAGAAACTGAAAAACTGAGTTGTATGTATGCTAAAATATGTGTTAGCTTCACAGTGAATGTCAATTTCGTCTTACACGTAACTCCATTAGTAAAATTAGTTATATAAAAAATCATGGCTCTTTTTTGCACAGATACACACATATGCATCTATATCTAACTAGATATACAACATAGTAATGGAGAAAAAAGTGGTACAGTATAAATTAAAATTACTAATCATTCTGATATTAATAAATTAATTTCCTATATTTTCTTTTTGATATTATCACAAAGTGTCTTTCAAAGAATAGTGTCTCACTTTCATCTTAAAAAAACAAACCAGCACTATTTTTAAATTGTAGTCGTTATTTGTAGGGTTAGGATTCTAAAAGTTGGCATTTCCAAACTACTGGGCGGCCCAGGTAAAAGGGGACACTTTCCAATCCTGTAAAGAGTTGCAATCTGGGAAACCCAGAGTGTCATTCCACCCTGTCCTATAGGACTGCCACATATCAGAATCGACTTGATGGCAGTGAGTTGGTTTTCTGGTTTATTCTTAAGTCATAATCAAGACTTGGTATTTGTTATGTTATGCAAACAATGAATAATTGTAACTATTCTTTGAAAACTAAACTCTCAACATGTTGATAAGTCATCATCTGGTTAAGCATTGTATAATCAGACTAATTCTATATGTTTGTATCATTCATTTTTGAGTGATGAATTTTAATCCTAGTGCAATTCAGCATTCAGTAAACAAGAACACATACAAAATACTTAGAAAACCCATGAATCCTTTTTATTCTTCAAGAGGAATTGATTTGGAGAAATTACAATTTTCAAATATAAATCAGGAAGTTACTCCACAAGTAAAGGATCTTGTTGCACTATTAACTCTAAAATGACAGTGTGTATTACAGGGAATTGAGAATCGTGTCCTAAATTATCATGAAAGCATCTACATTTTACTTTCATGTGTCATTTCAGTGTTTGTTTTTGAGTCTATGCATACTTACCCATACAATGAGTATTTTTCACACCACTTTCAAATCACTCTTGGGCTCACAAATCTGTAAATTTATGTGATCACTACCTTTTCCTACATGTTTTACCACAAAATTTCAAAATTATAAATTTCCAATTAAAGTAATTTATCTTCATATATTAGCAAGCAAAAAGCTACACCATCTCTCTGAATGTACCCAGGTCATCTTAAATAGTGACTCAACAGTGGACATCTTGTATGATAACAATAAATGAAAACAAAACCATTAAGATGATAATGTTTGAAACTCTTAAATGAATAATATATCTGAGTCTACTTCATTTGGATTACTTCTCAAATCATATTAGAAAAATGTCCTGTTTTGCTTTTTGTACAATGTCTTAAATCATCTTTGCTCTGCTGATATGAAAGACTCTTTGCTTCCCATGTGTCTTAATAACATGACTTATTTATAGAAAGAACAGCAAGATCGTCCACAGATGCTGCTCTCCCTCCCCACGCTTCGTAAGTGGTTTGCCAAAGGGCAGACGACCTTGACCTTTTAGATGACTCAAGTGATCTCACAAAGAAGTCCCCTTTCTATGCCTGATTGAATATGAGATTGTCTTTTTCAACTAAAACAATCTGAATGGGTGGCTGCTAGTATCTCCAGTAACCTGACTTATTTGAGCACCTGAAATATTTCAAAATCTCAATTCCTAATATTTGCATTTTTTCTCTTTTGCAAGGGAGTATTATCCACTGGAGATGAATCATTTGAAAATGTTTTTTTTTTTATTATAAAAGCTTAACAGTAGAATCTAATGCTTAATTATTTTCAGAGTTTTAATTTTAATTGTTCTTATTTTAATTGTTTTTTATTTAATCTACACTGCCTCATTTCAAAGAGTCAGTAAGGTGAACTTTAAAAACATGTGACATATATGACATATATGACATATGTCATATATGACATATATGACAAATAGCACACAGCCAAAAAGAATGAAAAGGACAGTCAAATCGGGAAATAAAACAAAGGGCAAACTCAAATGCATACCAATTGCAAACATCTCAGAATATGTACTACAATGTACATGGCCACATGCATGCACACACACATACAAACATGTGTCAGACCGAGCAAAACCTTCCAGCCCTGAACCCTAGAAAACTCCAATCCCCGGGCTCACTGAAGTGGTATACTACCAGGCATCTAGGTAGCATGGTTTTTTTCTAAAGTAAAATTGAGGATATTCTCAAAGATGGTAGCATATAAAAGTAATTAACAACAGCAGGAAGTAATTC